>NC_082402.1:1165877-1187986 GCF_031168955.1 Gadus macrocephalus
AGAGAGAGAGAGAGAGAGAGAGAGAGAATAGAGAGAGAGAGAGAGAGAGAGAGAGAGGATAGAGAGAGAGAGAGAGAGAGAGAGAGAGAGAGAGAGAGAGAGAGCCAGGGAGAGGGTTACACTCAGTAAGAAGGGGAGCAGAGAGGTGAGGAGGGGGAGGGGCTGTGTATAGAGGTGGCGTCACAGCAGGGGGCCGAGGCCCCCAGTAGGGGGGCTGTGTCCGAGGCTACCAAACTTTACGCTGGAAACAGCCTCATAAAGGCTCTCTGGCCGGGGCTCGTTCCACCCAGCCTCCCCGTGGGGTTACCTCTGGCTCCGCCTCCAGTCCAGCTCTGTACAGCAGCACACAACAAGATACACGTAACACTCCCAGAATGTACAACGCATGTACAACGCATGCTCACGCACGCGCACACACACACACACACACACACACACACACACACACACACACACACACACACACACACACACACACACACACACACACACACAGGGACACACACACAGGGACACACAGGGACACACACGTGCACACTGGCATACACACACACACACACACACACACACACACACACACACACACACACACAGGGGCACACACACACACATAGGGACACACACACAGGGACACACAGGGACACACACGTGCACACTGGCATATACACACACACACACACACACACACACACACACACACACACACACACACACACACACACACACACACACACACACACACACACACACACAGTAGTCAGTAAATAGTCCAGCGGTTAATTTAGTTAATAGTAAGAAGTTGATTATTCTTGATTTGGATGACCTGTGAAGGACTGACACACTGACCTGAAGGCTCGGTCTGTGCGCAGCAGACGCTCTGAGTCCTTCTGATGGATCCCTGCTGCTGAACTCCTTAAAACACGAGGCTTTGATCCACTGCAGAACAAGTATGTGAGGCACATGAGGAACAGTCTGACAGGCATCAAACGCATACCTGTCAACATGGCCTTCAATACCACTCCAATACCTCACCCCACGTGGCAGCCCTCCACCCACCGAGAGCACACGCCTACAAAACATGTCCCGTAAAAAGAAAACCAATAACAATCATTTCAGACGGACGTCAATATGTTATAGATTACAGATGCAATGAACAATTTAGAAATGTTCTTTGCTGATAGCGTGATTTCTACTTGGTGATTTCTCTCTTCCTGTCTCTTCTGGGGGATCCAATATAACTGTTGAAGCATGTCAGTGTGTCTGCTGTCAAACCTCTGCACATTGCTCTGTTATGAGGCCAGTGAACTGGTGAACTTTGATACTCCTGAACCAGTGAACGTTCCTTTATTCGTTTTATATCGTCTTCGGTCAAAGAAGTCAAAATGAAATTGTTCTATGGAATTCAACACGAGAAATGTCTGATTAAGACGAGCGTTGGCGTGGAAACTTAAGGGGATCAGATTACATACCTGCAGAGGATTCAACGAAGGGAAAGATCTACCAGGGAGATAGGAGGACCTGGGAACACCTTGGTGACAGCCATCAGCTGTCACTCTCTCCTGCATCACTCTCTCCTGCATCACTCTCTTCTGCATCACTCTCTTCTGCATCACTGTCTCCTGAGGTCACTTTCTCCTGAGGTCAGTCTTCTGTATCACTCTCTCCTGCATCACTTTATCCTGCAATCACCCTCTCCTGTAGTCTCTCTCCTGTATCACTCTCTCCTGTATCACTCTCTCCTCAATGACGGATTACCGCACGGGCAAAGTGGTCCCATGTCCAGGGCCCTGGCCAATGGGGGGCCCTTGATAGATATTATTTTTTTATAAAAAAAAATTCAAATGGCCAAGACTTTGGCCAAAAAAGGACTTGAATGTTTTTGATTCGCAAAATAAATACATCATATTTAAAAAAAGAATTAACGTGACGTGACGTCAATGTCGTAGTGCTTGGTCAACGGCCAATTCCACAGTGAAAATCGAGAAACATGTGCTAAGCGGGTCGGCATAGCGTAAACGAAAGAAAGAAATAGATACTAAAGATATATTGCCCTGGTACAACAAATACCGTCCATCTCAACATTTTCTAACTCGTTAATTCGTTAAAGGAAGTCAGTAGGGGCTTTTAAAGTCATGATATTAACCCGACAGATTCCATGTTCTGCCGTTAAGACGAGCGGCTGGCATGCTGTGACGCCACCTCTATACACAGCCCCTCCCCCTCCTCACCTCTCTGCTCCCCTTCTTACTGAGTGTAACCCTCTCCCTGGCTCTCTCTCTCTCTCTCTCTCTCTCTCTCTCTCTCTCTCTCTCTCTCTCTCTCTCTCTCTCTCTCTCTCTCTCTCTCTCTCTCTCGTGTAGTGTATTTGCGTGTTGGTAGGGGTCCATAGCTGGTTTGTGTCCAGGGCCTGTGGTCATGTTAATCCGTCCTTGTCTCTCCTGTATCACTCTCTCCTGAGGTCTCTCCTGTATCACTCTCTCCTGTATCACTCTCTCCTGCTGTCTCTCCTGTATCACTCCCTCCTGTATCACTCTCTCCTGCTGTCTCTCCTGTATCACTCTCTCCTATATCACTCCCTCCTGTATCACTCCCTCCTGTATCACTCTCTCCTGTATCACTCCCTCCTGTATCACTCCCTCCTGTATCACTCTCTCCTGCAGTCTCTCCTGTATCACTCTCTCCTGTATCACTCTCTCCTGTATCACTCCCTCCTGTATCACTCTCTCCTGTATCACTCTCTCCTGCAGTCTCTCCTGTATCACTCCCTCCTGTATCACTCCCTCCTGCTGTCTCTCCTGTATCACTCTCTCCTGTATCACTCTCTCCTGCAGTCTCTCCTGTATCACTCCCTCCTGTATCACTCCCTCCTGTATCACTCCCTCCTGCTGTCTCTCCTGTATCACTCTCTCCTGTATCACTCTCTCCTGCAGTCTCTCCTGTATCACTCCCTCCTGTATCACTCCCTCCTGTATCACTCTCTCCTGCAGTCTCTCCTGTATCACTCCCTCCTGTATCACTCTCTCCTGCAGTCTCTCCTGTATCACTCTCTCCTGCAGTCTCTCCTGTATCACTCCCTCCTGTATCACTCCTTCCTGTATCACTCCCTCCTGTATCACTCCCTCCTGTATCACTCCCTCCTGCTGTCTCTCCTGTATCACTCCCTCCTGTATCACTCTCTCCTGCAGTCTCTCCTGTATCACTCTCTCCTGCAGTCTCTCCTGTATCACTCCCTCCTGTATCACTCCCTCCTGTATCACTCCCTCCTGTATCACTCCCTCCTGCTGTCTCTCCACACATTATCTAAGCAGGCGTGTTGAGAAGGGCAGGAGGCGGCCTGCAGGAATGCTGCCTTGCTTTATGGGTTGCAGGGCTGAGTTATGTCTCTGAGGGCTGGGACACTGAGAGGGCTCAGCTGGCGCGTGATGGATGGGTCCAGGAGAGATAGACGCTTCATTAGGGGGGCTGGGAGGGGGCGGGGGGGCGAACGGCCCCCCGCCCCCTCCCAGCCCCCCTAATGGCCCGTGGTCCTGATCGGTACTGCAGGAGGAGGAGAGGAGGAGAGGAGGAGAGGAGGAGAGGAGGAGAGGAGGAGAGGAACGGCTTGGCACTCCTCTGTGCATTTTTGGGTAATTAGTGTTATTAGTGGAGATGGAAAGACTGATTTATCCCACTCCAGTAAGGGTGTGTGCTTGTGTCAGAGTGTGTGTGTGTGTGTGTGTGTGCTTGTGTCAGAGTGTGTGTTTGTCAGACTGTGTGTGTGTCAGAATGTATGTGTGTGTGTAGGTGTGTGTGTGTGTGTGTGTGTGTGTGTCAGAGTGTATGTGTGTGTGTAGGTGTGTGTGTGTGTGTGTGTGTGTGTGTCAGAGTGTATGTGTGTGTGTAGGTGTAGGTGTGTGTGTGTGTGTGTGTGTGTGTGTGTCAGAGTGTATGTGTGTGTGTAGGTGTATGTGTGTGTGTGTGTGTGTGTGTGTGTGTGTCAGAGTGTATGTGTGTGTGTGTGTAGGTGTGTGTGTGTGTGTGTGTGTGTGTGTGTCAGAGTGTATGTGTGTGTGTAGGTGTAGGTGTGTGTGTGTGTGTGTGTGTCAGAGTGTATGTGTGTGTGTGCGTCTGTGCGTGTGTGTTTTCATGCTGTAGGACCCGACAGCGGTTGGTGCCTTCCCTCTGAAGCTCCAGGGACCGGGGTGTTGAGACCCGGTCTAACCGGACCCGGTCTAACCGGACCCGGTCTAACCAGACCCGGTCTAACCAGACACGGTCTAAAAGGACCCGGTCTGCGGGTTCACGGGATCTGGTCCTGGTGGGTTCTGGGTTCTGGTGGACCCCCCCAGACCGGTCTGGGGGTGAGGAGGGGTGAGGAGGGGTAAGGAGGGGTGAGGAGGGTTGAGGGGGGGGGGGGTGAGGAGGGGTGAGGAGGGGTGAGGAGGGGTGAGGCCGCCCCCCCTCTGCCTGAAGCCGTGGGTATGATGATATCTCTCCATCTCCTATCCCTCATCTTAACACCAACACACCGGGCCGAGATGTGCAGACATTTCATTTCGCCAGGGCGTCGTTTGTCATGTGTTTTTCCCGTGTTTTGAACTCGCTGGATATATCCTTTGAAATGTGTTCAGGGTTGTCTCAATTCAGTCAAGGTTTGGTCAATTCAGTCAATTACTTAGCGACTTAGTGTGCGAGTTTAAGGCTTTAACGGTCATTAAGTCGACTAAAATGACAGAGGAGAGGAAACCAGATGTAACACACATTGTGTGCGTGTGTGTGCATGTGTGTGTGTGTGTTTGTGTGTGCGTGTGTGTGTTTGCAGCGGCGAACCTTCCTCTGGAGAGGATGAGCCGCCTGTGGTTCATGTTAATCATCTCCGTGCTGTGTTCGGCCTTACTGGGACGAACAACACAGACTGGTTCAATGAAAACATGAAACAGGCAGGAGAAACACTCACTTCATGAAGGTGATCGGAAGAGGTGGACAAGATAGAAGAAATGTGACTCATTCCGGTGCTCTGTGACCCGATTGTTTATTTGATCAACCAAAAAGGTTTTGCTTTAGTAAAAGAAAACTCTCCTTCATGCGTTCAACACATTTTAACCCTTCATCAGCCAATAATAAAAATATGTGTAGGAATGTGTGGGTCGGACAATACTGCCCCCTACTTACTGTAGGGGGCAGTACACCCCTCAACAGAGCCGCCAAGGTGCACTACGGGTGGGTCCTGAACAGGTCGGGTGAGGGACGCAGGGGGGAGGGGGGGGGGGATAAATTGTACTGGGGGAGGGGGAGACATGACCCTCAGACTGTTGCCTTTACTTAAGATTCAGATGCTCAGTATCAGTTGGAGTGAGGGAGGGAGGGGGAGGGGGACAGAGACAGAGAGAGAGGGAGAGAGGGAGAGAGGGAGAGAGAGAGAGAGAGAGAGAGAGAGAGAGAGAGAGAGAGAGAGGGAGAGAGAGAGAGAGAGAGAGAGAGAGAGAGGGCGGGAGGGAGGGAGGGAGCGAGCGAGCGAGAGAGAGAGAATTTTTTCCACTACCACATTTCACCTCTGGGCAACAGCGTCTGGAAAGGTAATATGTTTCTTCGAGGTTGTGAGTCTAAATGAGCAACAGAACTGGATCTCTGAGGCCAGTGGTATCTGTCTGGGGTCGGCCTCCTCGCCACACTGGCAGTCTCAGGACCAGCTCCTTGTTTACCACATGGAACAGCAATGATAGGCTATCACTTACACTGAACTACTCTAACTATTCACGGCTGACGCGCCCACACCACAGGCAGGGGCTGCAAGATCAATGCATATAAAAAAACACGCACGCATGCGGGCAAGCACACACACACGCGCACACACGCTGTCCTCCTGAGGCAAACATAGGCATTCGCCGACAGACACACAAAGGCATGCACACACACACACATAGATACACACACGCACACAAGCACACAGACACACACACATGCAGACACAAACACACACACATACGCTGTCCTTCTGAGGCAAACATAGGCATTCGCTGGCACACAAACACACGCACACATAAACATACATTCACACACACACACACACACACAGATTTAGATGCAAACACACACACACACACAGATTTAGATGCAAACACACACACACACACACACACACACACACACACACACACACACACACACACACACACACACACACACACACACACACACACACACACACACACACACACACACACACACAGCTCCAATAAATAGATTTTCCCCTGCCCTTTTGTTATCAGGATATGGTTTCAAACAGCTCATTATTCTGCCGTTTAGACAGAAAGGTTTTCCAAACATGCCTCCTGGGCTGCCTCCGCGCTGACATCACCCCGTCATGACACAGTAAACACGGACCGCCGGCCCCCTCCGGCCCCCGCCGCCCCCCCCCCCCCCGAGGCCCCAGCCCGGAGCCTGTGCATTTATGAGGGCCGTTTTCCTCCTCCTCCTCCACCACCTCCGCGTCCTGCGGAGGGGCGGCTGTTCTCAGAGAAAGGCACTCCGACTTTCCACTTCCATGCTTCCAGGGAAAGACTTTAACCGCGTGAGATAAAATATCTACCTATCGTCGGTCACATGACAAACGGTTGAATACGCGAGTCCGGTCATCGCGTTGTGGAGCTTAATCAGAAACAATAAACAACTAGTGTGATGTAGTATTGCAGTAGATAACAGTATCTTGTTCAGTCATACAGGAGAGATCCTGATAATGCTGGACACATCCTGCATAATACTAGACACATCCTGTAGTTATACTGGACACATCCTGCATAATACTAGACACATCCTGTAGTTATACTGGACACATCCTGCATAATGCTGGACAGGTCTGATCTGGACTGATATGGTGGTCTATGTGCACACCAAGCACTGCGAATCCAAGCGTATACCCATGATGTCTCACCCCTACCCGCCCCTTAATGACCTGTCTCTGTACTGTCTAACCCCTACCTGCTCCTTAGTGACCTGTCTCTGTACTGTCTAACCCCTACCTGCTCCTTAATGACCTGTCTCTGTACTGTCTAACCCCTACCTGCTCCTTAATGACCTGTCTCTCTACTGTCTAACCCCTACCTGCTCCTTAATGACCTGTCTCTGTACTGTCTAACCCCTACCTGCTCCTTAATGACCTGTCTCTGTACTGTCTAACCCCTACCTGCTCCTTAATGACCTGTCTCTGTACTGTCTAACCCCTACCTGCTCCTTAATGACCTGTCTCTGTACTGTCTAACCCCTACCTGCTCCTTAATGACCTGTCTCTGTACTGTCTAACCTTTACCTGCTCCTTAATGACCTGTCTCTGTACTGTCTAACCCCTACCTGCTCCTTAATGACCTGTCTCTGTACTGTCTAACCCCTACCTGCTCCTTAATGACCTGTCTCTGTACTGTCTAACCCCTACCTGCTACTTAATGACCTGTCTCTGTACTGTCTAACCCCTACCCGCTCCTTAATGCCCTGTCTCTGTACTGTCTAACCCCTACCTGCTCCTTAATGACCTGTCTCTGTACTGTCTAACCCCTACCCGCTCCTTAATGACCTGTCTAACCCCTACCTGCTCCTTAATGCCCTGTCTCTGTCTTCACTGTAAGTGGCTTTGACTTACAGCGTGTGTTAAATGACTCCATAGGAAACTCCCCTTAACTTAGCTTAAGGCAACATAACACTTTGTTATTCCCAGCGGGGCGGAGCTCAGTGAACCTCCACGCTCACAAATCTGTCACCTCGGCCAATCAGGGGTGATCTCATCGCCATGATGTCAGTCAACAGAGACAGGACGAGACAAGCCTCGTCAGCCAATCACAGACCAGCAGGAGAGGGTTTAGGAGTGTATTGGAGACTTTGTGCCCACATGAAGGTCATCACAGGGTATATGTTGGTCAGAGTCGCTGAGGTTTGTGCCGCTTATTTAAGCTTCGAGATAACTCTAATGACTGGGGCAACAGAATGAAAGACGTGTCAAAACTCGAACGAGGCGTTCGGCACAGGCATGAAACACCGAAACTAAACCATCTCGAACCTCATCCCTAAGCCTAACCATCTCCAACCAAACATCTAAACTAAACCATCCCTAACCAAACATCTAAAGTAAGCCATCTCTAGCCTCATCCCTAAACCTGACCATCTTCAACCCAACGTCTAAACGCACCACCTGTTACCTAATACCAAAACTCAACAATCCAAACTATGAGTTTACACCTAAACTATCTGAAACACACAAACACACAACCTAACAACATCAAGCAACCCTTTTCAAACGCTCGGTAAACAGGAGTGCCGTGCATTCCGTGTTTCCCACAGCTGTGTATTCATGACGGTGCCCACAGAACAACAGTCAGGTTAGGCTAGTTAGCGGTGTGAGCATCTGGTGCTGAGTCCCAGGGGCTTGTGGGTAAGTGGGATCTCCTCTGTGTTCCCACCGGGAGGCCTGTGTTCCCGTCTCTCAAACAGCTGAGTCATCCTCTTGCCCACATGAAGTCCGTCCACCTTTTCCTACTCAGCGGTGTCTGGGGGCCATTTTGTGTTCCCTCTTCTCACTCTCGCTGTTCTTTGTTCCAAAACGTCTGATTTCTGTTGCCTGTGGTAGCAGGTGATAATAAACTGCATCAGGGCTGATCAAATGTTTCCCAATGCCAGGTTAATCCTATGTTAGAATGAGTTCCAGATACTCAAGGAAAAACATCCTCTCTCTATGATAGTATAATATAGGTCAGTAGGTCTTGTATCGGAGGACGCCCGGTCTGTGATTAATGGGTTATGACAATATATATATTATGACTATATATTTTTACAATCTGCACTGTGGGGGAAGTTCGTTCAAAGTTCTTGTTCAGTTTATTTATCTGGAAGCCTCTGCCACTGCTACATCACTCCTCGCTACATCACTCCTCGCTACATCACTCCTCGCTACATCACTCCTCACTACGTCACTCCTCCCTGCATCACTGCTCCATCACTCCTCACTCCATCAGTGCTAGCTCTGTGAGTCTTCGCTACATCACTCCTCGCTCCATCACCCCTCGCTCCATCACTCCATCACTCCTCGCTCCATCACTCCTCGCTCCATCACTCCTCGCTCCGTCACTCCTCACTACATCACTCCTCGCTCCGTCAGTGCTAGCTCCATCACCCCTCGCTCCATCCCGGCTGTACAAACAGCCGGGTTCCAGCGGCTCGAGGCCGGCTCGAGGGGGGAGTCTATATCAGGGTTATCCGGACAGCCTCGTTCATTAGTTACGATGATATTTTTCATGGAACGTTTCCTAAAAAGGGCTATAAAATATGACCCTAATGAAATAAGTGGTGAATTAATAAGTGAAGTGGACCCGTCTCCTCCTCCGCAGACAACAGGGAGAGTTTTCCATCTGTGGAGTCCAGCGTTCACTTTATTATATAACATCGTACAGGTGGTTTCTTTGCCATTATTACTCGGTCCTCCTGGGAGAGTGAGACACCAGACCACAACTCTGTCCTCCGTAGAGAGTGAGACACCAGACCACAACTCTGTCCTTCGTGGAGAGTGAGACACCAGACCACAACTCTGTCCTCCGTGGAGAGTGAGACACCAGACCACCACTCGGTCCTCCTGGGAGAGTGAGACACCAGACCACCACTCTGTCCTCCTGGGAGAGTGAGACACCAGACCACCACTCGGTCCTCCGTAGAGAGTGAGACACCAGACCACAACTCTGTCCTCCGTGGAGAGTGAGACACCAGACCACAACTCTGTCCTCCGTGGAGAGTGAGACACCAGACCACCACTCGGTCCTCCTGGGAGAGTGAGACACCAGACCACCACTCTGTCCTCCTGGGAGAGTGAGACACCAGACCACCACTCGGTCCTCCGTAGAGAGTGAGACAGCAGACCACAACTCTGTCCTCCTGGGAGAGTGAGACACCAGACCACCACTCGGTCCTCCGTAGAGAGTGAGACACCAGACCACCACTCGGTCCTCCGTGGAGAGTGAGACACCAGACCACCACTCGGTCCTCCTGGGAGAGTGAGACACCAGACCACCACTCGGTCCTCCGTAGAGAGTGAGACACCAGACCACAACTCTGTCCTCCGTGGAGAGTGAGACACCAGACCACAACTCGTCCTCCGTAGAGAGTGAGACACCAGACCACCACTCGGTCCTCCGTAGAGAGTGAGACACCAGACCACCACTCTGTCCTCCGTAGAGAGTGAGACACCAGACCGCAACTCTGTCCTCCTTGGAGAGTGAGACACCAGACCACCACTCGGTCCTCCTTGGAGAGTGAGACACCAGACCACCACTCGGTCCTCCTGGGAGAGTGAGACACCAGACCACCACTCTGTCCTCCTGGGAGAGTGAGACACCAGACCACCACTCGGTCCTCCTGGGAGAGTGAGACACCAGACCACCACTCGGTCCTCCTGGGAGAGTGAGACACCAGACCACCACTCGGTCCTCCTGGGAGAGTGAGACACCAGACCACAACTCTGTCCTCCTTGGAGAGTGAGACACCAGACCACCACTCGGTCCTCCTGGGAGAGTGAGACACCAGACCACCACTCGGTCCTCCTGGGAGAGTGAGACACCAGACCACCACTCGGTCCTCCGTAGAGAGTGAGACACCAGACCACCACTCGGTCCTCCTGGGAGAGTGAGACACCAGACCACCACTCGGTCCTCCGTAGAGAGTGAGACACCAGACCACCACTCGGTCCTCCTGGGAGAGTGAGACACCAGACCACCACTCGGTCCTCCGTAGAGAGTGAGACACCAGACCACCACTCGGTCCTCCTGGGAGAGTGAGACACCAGACCACCCTTTTGCCCTCCTCTCTGAGTGAGGAGACGGGTCTCACCAGAGATCCTGATCACGGGGCTTTTAATTTGAAACACGTTGGACCCTCAGACCCGAGTGAGCTGAGCTTCCTCTCCAGGTTCCTCTGAGGTCAAAGCAGCCAAGAGAAATGTCAGTCTGCGAATGAAAGATAAATCATCAATATTTTCTCCAAAAACAAAACTGAAGTTAATGATCCAAGATAACCATTGGTTGATTTGTGTGCTATGTTTTTGTTGCATTAAAATGTTTGAGATTGAGCAATAGGAAATAATATCACATAACTATAACACTCACGAGGGATTGTATGAAAATGAAATACGTTTCATTTTACTTTATATAAACAGACAGAAACGCACAAACACACACACACATGTGCTTGCATAAATAGGGCCCACTAACACACACAAGTGTATATACAATCAGACCCACACACACTGTATATACACGTAACCACACAAACGCACTGTACACACATAGCAAGAAGAGGGCACACTGGGACACACACACACACACACACACACACACACACACACACACACACACACACACACACACACACACACACACAACCAGTGTGCTATGCTTACTTTGGTGTCCTCCACAGTGGACCTGTAGCGTAGGTTGACGTTGCGCATAGGGTGTGCGTTGGATGAGGTTGTGCGTTGGATGAGGTTGTGCGTTGGATGAGGTTGTGCATAGGGTGAGGTTGTGCGTTGAACGAGGTTGTGAGTTGGATGAGGTTGTGCGTTGGATGAGGTTGTGCGTTGGATGAGGTTGTGCGTTGTGATGAGGTTGTGCGTTGGATGAGGCTGTGCGTTGTGAAGAGGTTGTGCGTTGGATGAGGTTGTGCGTTGGATGAGGTTGTGCGTTGGATGAGGTTGTGGGTTGGATGAGGTTGTGCGTTGGATGAGGTTGTGCGTTGTGATGAGGTTGTGCGTTGGATGAGGTTGTGCGTTGTGATGAGGTTGTGCGTTGGATGAGGTTGTGCGTTGGATGAGGTTGTGCATAGGGTGAGGTTGTGCGTTGAACGAGGTTGTGAGTTGGATGAGGTTGTGCGTTTGATGAGGTTGTGCGTTGGATGAGGTTGTGCGTTGTGATGAGGTTGTGCGTTGGATGAGGCTGTGCGTTGGATGAGGTTGTGCGTTGGATGAGGTTGTGCGTTGGATGAGGTTGTGGGTTGGATGAGGTTGTGCGTTGTGATGAGGTTGTGCGTTGGATGAGGTTGTGCGTTGTGATGAGGTTGTGCGTTGGATGAGGTTGTGCGTTGTGATGAGGTTGTGCGTTGGATGAGGCTGTGCGTTGTGAAGAGGTTGTGCGTTGGATGAGGTTGTGCGTTGGATGAGGTTGTGCGTTGGATGAGGTTGTGGGTTGGATGAGGTTGTGCGTTGGATGAGGTTGTGCGTTGTGATGAGGTTGTGCGTTGGATGAGGTTGTGCGTTGTGATGAGGTTGTGCGTTGGATGAGGTTGTGCGTTGTGATGAGGTTGTGCGTTGGATGAGGCTGTGCGTTGTGAAGAGGTTGTGCGTTGGATGAGGTTGTGCGTTGGATGAGGTTGTGCGTTGGATGAGGTTGTGCGTGGTGATGCCTGCGATGGCGTCCACGCTCTCCCGCTGAACATGTGCCGCCCAGCTGGCCGCCGCGGCGCTCAGAGGACTGATGCATGCTGGGACGGCGGACAGGAAGAGGTGTACACTAGCTGGCGGGGTCTGCAGACGGAGGTCTCTGTGGAAACAGCTTCGTACCAGCTGCTCGTGTCCGTCTGGTGGGAAGGTTGGAAAACAGAGGAATTACAACAAAAAAAAAATACACTTTATCCACAGGGGGGATTAGAAAGGCACACAGCCTCCAAATCCCCCAAAACGTAATCGACACCAAACAACAACAGCTGCACCTTTGTATTCATGACCACACTTTCCATCAACAGTTTGGCGACAGACAATCTATAACCTTGATACTCAGTAGAAAATATATCTATGTCTGTTTACTTGTCTCAATGACTGTCCTCCTATTGTTTTTCAAATGTGCCTAAAGCACCATATCAATTAACTTTAGTTCTGTTGAATCTTATTTTGTTCTCATCAAGAGCATACCCATCCCTTAACACCTGAATGTTTCAGAGGGCTTGGCTCCCCTCTGCGAGCTGTCATGGATAACTGATGCTACTGGGCTGAGGAGGCGCTTGCAGCTAGCGGCCTCGTCCTTTGAGCGATGCGATCGTTGTTTTGATACCGATTACCTGTTGTGGGGCCTGACGGTTTCTTAACGAGACACGCGTCATCTGGTTTGTGTAACAGGAAATGACTTCACCGGGAGCGGCGGGAAAAGGGCCTGTGTTTTGATGAGCTACATGCTAGCCGGCAACGATTACCCACTGCCGAGAGGGGGGGAGATGATTATCTTGTATAATAAGCGCTTTTCAAAGATAATTGCCTCCTTCGATCAACTTTATTGGTTCCATATCACCAGTTAGCATTTAACTTGGGAATTGCTACCACCTTGCGCTACCAAAAAATCAGTTAATGCCTCAGGCTTGACGGTAACCAGGCAACAAGATCCCAAACTCTTACTAATCAAAGAGTTTACAGAAATGATTGAATCCAAAACAAACATTTAAACTCGGATGGCTAAGCACACTTTAGGCTAAACATCTTTGTGTGTTTAAGTGTTCAGTCTTTTATAAACCTGGAGAAAGAGTATTTATGAGAAGATAAACGGTAATGGGTGAAGGCCGACAGTAGAGAGGGCAGCAATTCCTGCTACTCCCAATTAGCTACAAGCACACGAGAAACAAAATGGAGTCTTCGGTTGTGTGCCATGTCCGACGTGCCGTCTAAAGCAGGGGTGCCCCTACATGTCCATGCCCTGACCCAGCTCTAGGGGTACTCGGAACCCAAAGCAATACGGTTCACTAACTTATCAAAACACCATGTTTCTATTATTTCTATTATTCATGCACTAAAATATTCACCATCATGTATCCATGTATCCATAATAGCTCTATTCATGATTTCTTTGTCTGAAAGCGTATACATATTTATATAGTATCTCATAGTTTATTCCCTACTGCTGGATGCCTGTTAGCCACGACCATGATTGACCAGCACCCGTCACGCTGGCATGTTGGAAGGGCCACGGGTAAGGTGTCACCAGGAAGCAACATGTTGAAACGTTGCTTCAGTTTATCTTGACAGCCCGACACTCAAGTCCTGAAGCCAAGGAATGCCCGGCAGGGGCTGAGTCCTCCCAGCGCTCGTGTCTCCAGCGGATCAGGAAGGCAGCAGAAGGCGCCGGCCTGGGGTTCTCCCCTGAATGATTCCCTGGCTCGAGGGACGAACTCAACCTCGTTCCAAGTTAGCAAACTCATAGCAAACGTCCGCTGGGCCGAGCCCCGACTACTGCGCTCGTCCTCCTCTCACTCCGGTCCACTTGCTTTTATAAACTTGGCCGTGCACCCCGTTTTCTTACTCGTTGCGGCTTTTATTGTGTTACTTCTTTGTTGCGCTCATATCGACTGTGCGCCTCGACTACGCTCGGCCGCCCCTCCGTATAAAACCTACAACTACAACATTACCACATTTAAAATACATTTAAATGGACAGAATTTTGCTGACTCAACGTTCCTCCGCGCCCTTAAAAAGAGTTTGTGTAAGAGCGCGATTCAAGGAGGGGGAGAAGGAGAGGGCGGGGAGTGTGATGAGTGAACCCTCTCAGGAGACGGCCCCAGGTCCCCGGGAGGCTGCTGGGATCCAGACGGCATACCAGGGTGACGACTGGGCCCCCCCCCCCTGGCTGCTCCTCCTCTCCGTGGGGAGCTACAGCTGTGTGCCCCCCCCCCCCCCCCCCCCCCCAACCACGAGGCTCAAGGGCCTCAGTCATCGGTTTAGACGTCACATGTCACCACTTACGCTAAACACACAACAGGGCCAGCCCGGGTTAGAGCGGTGAGGGATGGCCTCTGTGATGTCACTCCCCCAGACGCCCCCCCCCCCTTCTCCATCTTGGGGGGGAAATTCCCACTTCATCCTCCTGACAGTCCGAAGTGTGAAGAGGGGGATTATAGGTAAGAGGAGGGCCGGGGAGCACGCGTGTGGAATGCCGGGGGGGCTGAGTGCACCTGTAGGGTAGCGGCTCCGCGTTGGTCCAGCGGTGAGTCAGAGGAGGTTAACACGCGGCGATGATGTAAAGCATGTGTTTCAATGTAGTCTTTCCCTTGGAATGCGCCCCTCTCCCAGGGAGCTTTAAGTCGGTAACCACATTAAATACATATAAATAAATCCCCTCACTTCCACGCTTTCCCTCTGCTGAACCGGCTCCACTTCTGAGCGCATTCGAGAGCGTTATGAACAACATGTTTCTGCCTCGCTGAGGTACACGGAGCTTCCCCGACGGGAGGAAGAGCTCTGCTTCAAACAGAAAGGTCTGTTTTAACGGTGCAGACAGGAGACGCCGTTCTTACAGAGGTTTAGGAGTGTGTTAACAAAGACGACCGATCGATCAGATCTTCAGAGGTTCCTCAGAAGAACAAAGTGTCTTCCAAGCCGCGGAGTCTTAGCTGTAGCCCGCAGCTTTGGTTTGGACCGGGAGGGGCCGCATGTCTCTGGGAAGAGGGGCCCCTAGAGAGCTTGGTCATTGGGTTCCGGTTGGCAGGCAGCGGGCCGGGTGCCCGTTGGGCCCCCGTGCTAATGGAAACAAGGGCCACATCGGGCTGGAAACAAGGGCCACATCGGGCTGGAAACAAGGGCCACATCGGGACGGAAACAAGGGCCACATCGGGCTGGAAACAAGGGCCACATCGGGACGGAAACAAGGGCCACATCGGGACGGAAACAAGGGCCACATCGGGACGGAAACAAGGGCCACATCGGGACGGAAACAAGGGCCACATCGGGCTGGAAACAAGGGCCACATCGGGCTGGAAACAAGGGCCCCATCAGGGTGGAAACAAGGGCCCCATCGGGACGGAAACAAGGGCCACATCAGGGTGGAAACAAGGGCCCCATCGGGACAGAAACAAGGGCCACATCAGGGTGGAAACAAGGGCCCCATCAGGGTGGAAACAAGGGCCCCATCAGGGTGGAAACAAGGGCCACATCGGGATGGAAACAAGGGCCCCATCGGGCTGGAAACAAGGGCCACATCAGGGTGGAAACAAGGGCCCCATCGGGACGGAAACAAGGGCCACATCAGGGTGGAAACAAGGGCCACATCGGGACAGAAACAAGGGCCACATCAGGGTGGAAACAAGGGCCCCATCAGGGTGGAAACAAGGGCCCCATCGGGGTGGAAACAAGGGCCCCATCAGGGTGGAAACAAGGGCCACATCGGGATGGAAACAAGGGCCCCATCAGGCTGGAAACAAGGGCCCCATCAGGGTGGAAACAAGGGCCACATCGGGATGGAAACAAGGGCCCCATCGGGCTGGAAACAAGGGCCACATCAGGGTGGAAACAAGGGCCCCATCAGGGTGGAAACAAGGGCCACATCGGGGTGGAAACAAGGGCCCCATCAGGGTGGAAACAAGGGCCACATCGGGATGGAAACAAGGGCCCCACCGGGCTGGAAACAAGGGCCCCATCAGGGTGGAAACAAGGGCCCCATCGGGACGGAAACAAGGGCCCCATCAGGGTGGAAACAAGGGCCACATCGGGATGGAAACAAGGGCCCCATCGGGCTGGAAACAAGGGCCACATCAGGGTGGAAACAAGGGCCCCATCAGGGTGGAAACAAGGGCCCCATCGGGCTGGAAACAAGGGCCCCATCGGGACAGAAACAAGGGCCCCATCAGGGTGGAAACAAGGGCCCCATCAGGGTGGAAACAAGGGCCACATCGGGATGGAAACAAGGGCCCCATCGGGCTGGAAACAAGGGCCACATCAGGGTGGAAACAAGGGCCCCATCAGGGTGGAAACAAGGGCCACATCGGGGTGGAAACAAGGGCCCCATCAGGGTGGAAACAAGGGCCACATCGGGATGGAAACAAGGGCCCCACCGGGCTGGAAACAAGGGCCCCATCAGGGTGGAAACAAGGGCCCCATCGGGACGGAAACAAGGGCCCCATCAGGGTGGAAACAAGGGCCACATCGGGATGGAAACAAGGGCCCCATCGGGCTGGAAACAAGGGCCACATCAGGGTGGAAACAAGGGCCCCATCAGGGTGGAAACAAGGGCCCCATCGGGCTGGAAACAAGGGCCCCATCGGGACAGAAACAAGGGCCCCATCAGGGTGGAAAAAAGGGCCCCATCAGGGTGGAAACAAGGGCCACATCGGCGGACTGCCCGGGACCGTACAGGACCTGGGGCCCAGGGGAGAACCTAGCCCAGAGTAACCAAACCGAGGCTCATTTAGCCGTCGCTAATCCAGCCTTATATAAGCGTCAAATGTTTTCATTAAGCACACAATGTTTGGTTTGACGAGTGGATCCTGCTGCGATCTGGAATCATTTGATTTTAATTTATTTCTCTGGCCACACGATGAAGTCAGCAGACGATATCAATTCAGTCGGATCGGGAAGATGACAAAGTGACGGTTGGACATTCCACGCCAGTTTTTCTTGATGCCGTAAATTCTGTTACGAAACGATTTTGTTATGAAACAACAAGTCTTGATAATAGAGCAGTGTTTTACCATCGTGTCCCATTGTTCTCGGATAAACCCTCCATTGTTACATACCGTTAGAAATCGCTCAATTTCGCCTGGTAAAACACTGCAACAGTTCTCCGAGTCTGTTGTCAATAGTTTTTAGCATTTTAAGTAACATTGAATGCATCTTATAAAGATTAATTATCTTTTATGATGTTAGAATGCGGCTACAAAATGACTAGCGCCTTAATTAACTCCAGGGGAAAAACTCTAAACAGATCAACGTTATTGTTCTCTAAAGTCAGGCTTTGTTGGGTTCTGGTTTGTTTGCGTAGCCTCATTTAGCGTTGGCAGACACTTCCTTTGACTCCAATGCGTTTCCTAATGCCTGTTGACAGGACAATGTGTGTTTGTTGACAAGAAGGAGATGCTCCTTGTTTGAAGTTCAAGTGATTGTGGCCACGAGCCACGGCTATAAGATCAGTAACAGCGTGCCGTCATTTCACGTCCGTGTGTTCAACACAGCAGATGTGTGAAGCAAACGCAACAAAATGGGTTCCAACAAACGCCACTGCCCAATCTCCGGCGGCCATCACACCTTAAACCGGTGGCGTCCTCACCTCCGAACGGACACCCAGGTTCAGCTGACCATCGAGACATCGGACCGCTACGGTGCCTAGCTTAAGGACGCCAGCGGTAGTTCGGTTCCGTTAACCCCTCCAGCACTCGGGTCGGTTTATGCTGTGTGTAAATGGGCTTTATAAATTAAACGTACTTACTATTTACTTGCTCTACTTAGTTAACCTGAGGTATGTAAACTGAGCTGATGTTTTCCAGGACATCTGTTATTTACTCTGCAGTGTGCGTGTGCGTGTGTGTTTGTCTGTCGTGTGCGTGTGTGCGTTAATGTGCTTGTGCGCTGCCAGACGACAGCAGACTGACTAAGGCGATGAAGACGTAGCTCTGAGGGTGAGACGGCCACGACGGCACCATCTGGAACCTTGTGAAGGGGGCTTAGAGCGAAGATGGATACGCGGTATCGTGTTCCTTCATGGGACCCTACGTCTGCAGAGGTAGCTGGGAGGTTTATGTTCTTGTGCTCAAATACATCATCCTGCAGAACTCGTTCTAAAGTCAAACCTTGGAAAATATGTGACCACACATATGCAAACTTTTAGCAGAGCGGAATAAACTGTTATTTTGAGCGGCACAGCCGTGCGCATCTCGGAGTTCATTGTTCTGGATGTCTCCATGAAACCTTTTTAATTTGAAAGTGTTTTCTTTGGGTGAGTGATGCGTTTTTCTTGGATGGATGCTGCAGGCCAGCGGAGGTCTGGGGGAGCGTACTGTGTGGATCGTTTAACAGGAACCTTCCTGGCCTTCATGAACCCTAAGCTGTATCTCAGTGGCCTCTGACCTCTTTGGCCAAGGATCCTGTTTGTAGGTAAGAGGATTCCCGCGTCAACATCTGACATGATTGTTCGTCAGCTTCCCTGACATCGTTTAACCCCTGGGAGCATCAATTAACCCCTCAGAACCTCGTTTAACCCCTGGGAGCATCAATTAACCCTTCAGAACATCGTTTAACCCCTCAGAACATCGTTTAACCCCTCAGAACATCGTTTAACCCCTCAGAACCTCGTTTAACCCCTCAGAACATCATTTAACCCCTCAGAACATCGTTTAACCCCTCAGAACATCGTTTAACCCCTGGGAGCATCAATTAACCCCTCAGAACATCGTTTAACCCTTCAGAACCTCGTTTAACCCCTCAGAACATCGTTTAACCCCTCAGAACATCGTTTAACCCCTCAGAACATCGTTTAACCCTTCAGAACATCGTTTAACCCTTCAGAACATCGTTTAACCCTCAGAACATCGTTTAACCCCTCAGAACATCGTTTAACCCCTCAGAACATCGTTTAACCCTCAGAACATCGTTTAACCCCTCAGAACATCGTTTAACCCCTCAGAACATCGTTTAACCCTTCAGAACCTCGTTTAACCCTTCAGAACATCGTTTAACCCTCAGAACATCGTTTAACCCCTCAGAACATCGTTTAACCCTTCAGAACATCGTTTAACCCTTCAGAACATCGTTTAACCCTCAGAACATCGTTTAACCCTTCAGAACATCGTTTAACCCCTCAGAACATCGTTTAACCCCTCAGAACATCGTTTAACCCTTCAGAACATCGTTTAACCCTCAGAACATCGTTTAACCCCTCAGAACATCGTTTAACCCTCAGAACATCGTTTAACCCTCAGAACATCGTTTAACCCTTCAGAACATCGTTTAACCCCTCAGAACATCGTTTAACCCTCAGAACATCGTTTAACCCTTCAGAACCTCGTTTAACCCTCAGAACATCGTTTAACCCTCAGAACATCGTTTAACCCCAGAACAGACAACAACTGTCAAATATCCACAGCTTATAAGTCAGCATCTCCCGCGACCCCATATGCAGTTCAGGCTATCCTAGGTGGTGTCGTGACCCCAGACCCTAGGTGGGGTCCTGACCCCTGACCCCAGGTGGAGTCCTGAACCCTGACTCCAAACAGGGTCCTGAGCAGTGTGGCCCAGCTGGCAGAGCAAGGCAGTACCACTGCCAGGGTCAGAGGTTCCATTGCCGGGCCACCCGTGCTAAGAAGGTCAGCCCTCACGGAATGTATTATCTTTGGGGAGACAAAACAAAATGGAAAATGAATAAACTCTAACAAGGGTTGAAGTGTTACACTTCATAACTGATCAATAATGGCATTGCTCGTGTTGTCGGGTCTTTATTAAACCGTTTAAACTTCATGAAGCTGCCATACATCCTTGAGTTTTACAATATCATGAAATCCCAGTTCAGATGTTTGAGGAGAAACTTAGTTCCTCCCTCGCGTTGTGAACGTGCTTCCAATTACAGCGGCCAGAAACCACAAGCGGGGCTCCCTGGGTTCTGGGACTGAGATTTGGCCCGTGTGAGTTTGTTTGAACCGAGAGCATTGAGTACATTAACGCAGCTCACGTGCGGCCATCAGCGACCGGCTGTCGGTCTTCTGAGGGAAGAAAAGAGAAAACTGAAGTGAGGGGAGGAGGAAGCACAAGAGGCTCACGGGAAGAGCTCTCATTTGGCATGAGGGATGTTATTGAAATCAAACACGGACACACACCAACACACACACGCACACACACGCACACACAAACACACACACAAAAACAGAATCTGCTTACATTTTATGGGTCAAAGCCACTTTTTTCAATTATCCAACAGCTTGTGCTGACTGTAAAAGATCTTTGCCACCCAGAATTAAGCATGGATTTATAACTAATTTCCTGTTTCCTGTTTGATCTCAGTGGAACCAGAGCTTCATCTATCCCTTATTGATCTCTCTATTGAGGCATAATCAATACATCACAGACACTACGACACCAAGCAATGCTCCCAGACTCTCAACTCACATCCATCCTATAATACTCATCATGCTCCGTTTCTACAGAAACAGCCACAGAGGTTTCAGAGGAAGGCGAGCAGAGTGGGAGAATGAGGGGGAGTGAGGAGGAGAGACAGAGAGAGGGGGGGGGGGGAGAGAGAGCGAGAGAGGGAGGGAGTGAGGAGGAGAGACAGAGAGAGGGGGGGGAGGGAGAGAGAGCGAGAGAGGGAGGGAGGAGGAGGAGAGACAGAGAGAGGGGGGGGAGAGAGAGCGAGAGAGGGAGGGGAGTGAGGAGGAGAGACAGAGAGAGGGGGGAGGGAGAGAGAGCGAGAGAGGAGGGGAGTGAGGAGGAGAGACAGAGAGAGGGGGGGAGGGAGAGAGAGCGAGAGAGGGAGGGAGTGAGGAGGAGAGACAGAGAGAGGGGGGAGGGAGAGAGAGCATGAGAGGGGGGGGAGTGAGGAGGAGAGACAGAGAGAGGGGGGGAGGGAGAGAGAGCGAGAGAGGGAGCAGTGAGGCAGAGGAGGAGTTAGAGAGGGAGAGATGTTGTAGAGCAGAACCACAACCCACTCCTGCTTCTCCCATTAGTCACACACACACACACACACACACACACACACACACACACACACACACACACCCACACACCACACACACACACACACACACACACACACACACACACACACACTCGAGGCAGACAGGACGGTCCATCTAGGGGGATGGGGGCTACGGTCCATCTATGTTACCCGGCAACACCCGCCGTACACAGAAAGACTGATGGTCGACTCAGGGTTGAACGATAACCACCCCCCCCCCCCCCCCCCCCCCCCCTTCTTACCGGCCGGTCCAGTCGACCGTGGAAAAACAAAACGTACGTTTCTAATAAAAAACCCTCAATTAAATCGTAATTGCTCGAGGCCATACACAACATTTTCCCTTGTTTCTGGTTTTCCCGGATGGAGGACCTCGCTGTATCGGGGTCCTCCAGCGAGGGGGCGGAGCCAAAACACCTCGGGAGGAAAACAAACGAGGTTCGTCTGGGAGTCTCGGCCCAAGGCTCACCTCGGCCCCCCATTTGACCGGCCCAACAGCTGTTGAACCCGGCTATTATGGATAGAAAGGCCAACGAGAACGTGACGAGGAGAACCGCGTTCAGAATCCATGTTTCCAAGCAGAGCTTTTTATCCCAAGTGAGTCACGGGGAACTCAGACACGTCATCAAGGCCAGTAGGGGTCAAGGGTCATGTGGCTGAAGGGTGAAGACGGCTTGAGACTGCGGACTTTGGGGA
>NC_082402.1:1193086-1218312 GCF_031168955.1 Gadus macrocephalus
TGTGTGTGTGTGTGTCTACAGTATGTGTGTGAGAGAGAGTGAGTAATTAAGTGAGTGGTGATGCAGCCATTAGTCTCGGCCGTCCAGGAGGAACATGGCTCCTCTCCCCCCTCATTACGACCCTGGCGACGGATCCCCCTGCAGCCCCCAGGTGTGCGCCCCGTTTAGGGTCAGTCACTTATCAACAGCGTCAGCCGGGACCACCATAACCACAACAATAAGGAACACACAGGGGTCAGAGGTCAACTTTCCCCAGGGCGCAGTCAGATGAGACCGCTGACGCTGAGCGATTGAACCGGGAACCTTTCCACTCGGAAATTGACCACATATTGATTAGATTAATTTGTTGGACCTAAGAAGGTCTGTTTGTCTTTGTCTTCTGCTCTATCTGTATCTGTCTCCATCCTGTGTTCCTCGTCTGTCCACAGGATGCTGTCTGTGCGTCTGTCCTGCTCAGCAGACCTCAGTGAGTCCGCCATCGCCTCGGAACCCCAGAGCGTCTCAAACCGCCCCCCTGGTTCTCTGTGGAACCTGGAACGTCGCGTCGGACCGAGAGCAGAGCTCTGATGGATGGCTCTCGGCGCTCTCTATGAGGCCCATTAAACCCATGTTGATGTCCAGGCGTTGCCTCCCTCAGCCCCCTCTCAGGGCGCAGGAATGTCCAGACGTCTGTCCGCTCAGAGCAACCAGCGGCCGTCCACAGAGCACGTACCCCACACCACTCTCTAATCCACAACGACAACACAACGGTAACACAACGACAACACAACGGTAACACAACGATAACACAACGATAACACAACGATAGCACAACGATAACACAACGATAGCACAACGATAACACAACGACAACACAACGATAACACAACGATAGCACAACGATAGCACAACGATAACACAATGATACAACGATAACACAACGATAGCACAACGATAACACAATGATACAACGATAACAGTGTACCGTCACACTGAGGGGAGAGAGAGGAAAACAAGTCCACTTTACGACCGCACAAATGACTGAGAAAGAAAAACAGGGCTAGATTAAAACTAATTTGGAAAAGATAATTATCATCAGACTGGACTTTAGGGCCGTGTTCATTTGTGATCATTAGGTCTTGTGTTTACATCTGCAATCATCCCCGTGACGTCTGCTGAAGCAGGTTCGGTTCTGCTGTTCTGCCGCTCTGAGTGACAGCTCTCCTGATTAGGACTCCCTCATTCCACCTCTCTCCATGTCTCTCTGTCGTCGCTCCGTCTCTCTCTCTCTCCTTCCATCGCTACCCCCGTTGTCTCTTTCTCTCACCACATTCATGTCTCCTTTCTCTTTCCATGTGTCTCTCTCTCTCTCCTCCCCCCCCCCCCCCTCTCTCTCTCTCTCTCCCCCTTCCCCTCTCTCTCTATCTCCCCCTCCACTCTCTCTTTGTCTCTCTATCTGTCTTTCTCTCTCTCTCCCCTTCCCCCCCCCCCCTCTCTCTCTCTCTCTCTCTCTCTCGCCCCGCTCTCTCCCCATTCCAATCTCTCTCTGTCTCCCTCTCCCCCTCGCTCTCTCACCCTCCCCTCTCTCTCTCTCTCTCTCTGTCGCTCTCCCTCTCCCGCTCTCTTTCTTTCCCGCCCCCTCTCTCTCCCCTTCCCCCCTCTCTTTGTCTCTCTCTCTTTCCTGTCCCCCCTCTCTCTCCCCCTCTCTCTCTCTCCCCCTCTCTCTCACTCTCCCTCTCCCTCTCCCACTCTCCCTTTCCCGCCCCCTCTCTCTGTCTCTCTATCTTTGTCTCTCTCTCCCCCCCCCTCTCTCTCCCCTCACTCTCTCCCTCCCCCCCCCTCTCTCTCGGTTGCTCCATCCCTCTGCTCTGTCTCTCATCAAAGTAGGCCTGGTTCTCATTTAGTCATGGAGTGTGGATCAGGTACAGATCCACACAATCAGTCACAGAAATCTTGAATTAATGTAACATTATTAAATATTCATTTATACTATTATCTATTCAGGGGTCCTTTGGGGACCACACCTACGAACATCCTGACCAGCGGCATTCCGTCTCACTTTGATGTTTACAAACCAAATGTTGAACTGAATCTGTCGGCTACGGGACTATGGGATGTGTGTGTGTGTGTGTGTGTGTGTGCGCGTGTGTGTGCGTGTGCGTGTGCGTGCGTGCATGTGTGTGTGTTCGCGGTCCACAGAACACATGTGTTTGTTCTGAACAGACGCAGACGTCTTTGTCGCTATCAGATGGTAAACCTCTCCCTCAGATCCGCTGGCTTTTTGTTTTGTTCCGCCCGGCATCTTCCGGTCGGTTGTAAACGATGGGTCCGCCATTAAACCTCAAACGCACACATTTCGTTCAGATGGAGTCAGAGACAGCTGGGAATTAACAGACTGGATCCACGCATAGAGGCGCCATAAACAGGCCGATCAGGACCGGCGTACGCAGCGTCGGCCTCGTGAGGAGAACCAATCCCATAAAAGAGGCACAGCTGACGCAGCTCGGTGCCACGACGGTTCTGTAATCAACGGGGCGCGGCCCGCCGCCATAACGGGAAAAACTATTTTTATGATCCGACTGCGAGGACACTTCAGAACGTGACAAAAAGAGTCCAGAGGTTCACGACGGCTTCACGAGGCGCCAGAGCGGTCGACGTGATTGGACGGACACAGGGAGACGGTAGAGGCGCCCGTTTGGATTCAGAGGGACATCATCAGATGTGTCCTGACGGGAGAAGATCTTATTGGTCAGAACAAACCCCATGTTTGCCGAGCACCGCCACAGTGTCACTCACTGAGGAACACCGCGATAGCGCTGCATTCTTCAGACCGGCCTGGAGATCAACTCAACCGTTTCCGGACAGCTCCATGAAGCCCCCGCCCCTTAGGCCGTCAACAGCCCAGAGGAGAGCCTTTAGAAGATGATCAGAGCCTTCAGAAGATGATCAGAGCCTTGAGAAGATGATCAGAGCCTTCAGAAGATGATCAGAGCCTTGAGAAGATGATCAGAGCCTTCAGAAGATGATCAGAGCCTTCAGAAGATGATCAGAGCCTTCAGAAGATGATCAGAGCCTTGAAAAGATGATCACAGCCTTCAGAAGATGATCAGAGCCTTCAGAAGATGATCAGAGCCTTCAGAAGATGATCAGAGCCTTCAGAAGATGATTAGAGCCTTCAGAAGATGATCAGAGCCTTCAGAAGATGATCAGAGCCTTCAGAAGATGATCAGAGCCTTCAGAAGATGATTAGAGCCTTCAGAAGATGATCAGAACTTTCAGAAGAGGATCACAGCCTTCAGAAGATGATCAGAGCCTTCAGAAGATGATCAGAGCCTTCAGAAGGGACCCAGGTCGGGTCCTCTGATGCAGGCCCTTAGGTCCTGACAACCACCCGTCATTAACAATAACAAATAAATCACGCACCATTCATCTGAAACGGTCCAGCTGACGTGACACTTCGCTCCCGAGTGTCTGCTCATGGTTTCATGTTACTTTCTCCTCCCGTCCGTCATCGGGGTCATATACAGTAGTTGTAACCACGGAAACCCGCCGACCGGTACCGGTGTTGACATGGTATCCATTGCAACCGGCGGCGTTAAAGCCAGCGGTCCGGATCGCCTGGAGGAGGAGGAGGAGGAGGAGGAAGAGGAGGAGGAGGAGGAGGAGAGGGAGGAGGAGGAAGAGGAGGAGGAGGAGAAAAGCCGCTGAGTTAAATGTCCGCTAACCGTTTGTGATCTAGCGATAACGGAAACATGGGCTGTGTTACAAATGGACGCACACAAACCTTAGAGTAGAAATAAACGAGAAGCCGTGAGGTCATGCCGGTCTATTTTGACAAACCTCGTGGACTTTAAAGGTCCCATGACATGCTACCGTTACAGGCCGTTTTGAAAACCTCTTATGACGTCACAGGTGGGCGTGTCCACCTAGATGTGTGCTGGATAGATCAGTCTACCAGCCTACCCAGTGGACTGCGGCAAAAGTTGCTCATCTATCCAGCACACATCTAGGTGGACACGCCCACCTGTGACTAGTGATCCAAACAGCTTGTAATGGCTAATCACAATCATACCTAGTGGGATGTCATGGGTCCTTTAAAGATTGATATTGGATGTTGGTTTTTGTTGCTATCCTCGATCGGTGAGTCAGAGCCAGATGCTGGACTCAAGTATGCAGGGGAATATTTGAACCTTTTCTTTGTTCTGCTTCAAACTATTGTCTTCAATCCTCTGCGTAATCAATGAAGGTATCTTGAATCTTAAGAGAGATAAATGTTAGATCTTGTTGCAAAATAGCGTCTTGGTGGGATATGAAAGCATATTTCACAAGGTTATGTTTTGTGTTTGACGTGTGTCTGGATGTGAATTTTGTCCCGAGTTACGGGAACATCAAAGCCGAGGATAATTCTTTGTTGACAGACTGAGTGACCGGAACAGCTGTTACCCATCACCAAACCCCACCCCCCCACTCCTACCCCCACCTACAGCAGGTCAGCTCAACCCCACCCCCCCACTCCTACCCCCACCTACAGCAGGTCAGCTCAACCCCACCCCCCCACTCCTACCCCCACCTACAGCAGGTCAGCTCAACCCCACCCCCCCACTCCTACCCCCACCTACAGCAGGTCAGCTCAACCCCACCCCCCCACTCCTACCCCCACCTACAGCAGGTCAGCTCAACCCCACCCCCCCACTCCTACCCCCACCTACAGCAGGTCAGCTCAACCCCACCCCCCCACTCCTACCCCCACCTACAGCAGGTCAGCTCAACCCCACCCCCCACTCCTACCCCCACCTACAGCAGGTCAGCTCAACCCCACCCCCCACTCCTACCCCCACCTACAGCAGGTCAGCTCAACCCCACCCCCCACTCCTACCCCCACCTACAGCAGGTCAGCTCAACCCCACCCCCCCACTCCTACCCCCACCTACAGCAGGTCAGCTCAACCCCACCCCCCCACTCCTACCCCCACCTACAGCAGGTCACCAAACCCCACCCCCCCACTCCTACCCCCACCTACAGCAGGTCAGCTCAACCCCACCCTCTCATATTAGAGATCCGATCAGCGCTTTGATCCAAGGAGACTTGGAGTGAGTTCAGATGTCATCAAGGAGCAGGTAAGGGTTAGACAGTACAGAGACAGGTCGTTAAGCAGCAGGTAGGGGTTAGACAGTACAGAGACAGGTCGTTAAGGAGCAGGTAGGGGTTAGACAGTACAGAGACAGGTCGTTAAGCAGCAGGTAAGGGTTAGACAGTACAGAGACAGGTCGTTAAGCAGCAGGTAGGGGTTAGACAGTACAGAGACAGGTCGTTAAGGAGCAGGTAGGGGTTAGACAGTACAGAGACAGGTCGTTAAGCAGCAGGTAGGGGTTAGACAGTACAGAGACAGGTCGTTAAGGAGCAGGTAGGGGTTAGACAGTACAGAGACAGGTCGTTAAGGAGCAGGTAGGGGTTAGACAGTACAGAGACAGGTCGTTAAGGAGCAGGTAGGGGTTAGACAGTACAGAGACAGGTCGTTAAGGAGCAGGTAGGGGTTAGACAGTACAGAGACAGGTCGTTAAGGAGCAGGTAGGGGTTAGACAGTACAGAGACAGGTCGTTAAGGAGCAGGTAGGGGTTAGACAGTACAGAGACCGGTCATTAAGGAGCAGGTAGGGGTTAGACAGTACAGAGACAGGTCATTAAGGAGCAGGTAGGGGTTAGACAGTACAGAGACAGGTCATTAAGGAGCAGGTAGGGGTTAGACAGTACAGAGACAGGTCATTAAGGAGCAGGTAGGGGTTAGACAGTACAGAGACAGGTCATTAAGGAGCAGGTAGGGGTTAGACAGTAGAGACAGGTCATTAAGGAGCAGGTAGGGGTTAGACAGTACAGAGACAGGTCATTAAGGAGCAGGTAGGGGTTAGACAGTACAGAGACAGGTCATTAAGGAGCAGGTAGGGGTTAGACAGTACAGAGACAGGTCATTAAGGAGCAGGTAGGGGTAAGATAGATGACGTTGGGGATCGAACCCATTGCCCTTCCACTGGGAGTCGACCCCCTCACCACTAGTCTGTCCTGCCAGTATTTCCCAGCTCTCCCAGCTCTCAGTTTAACAATGTTCTGCTTGGATCGCTAGCGACTATAAAGCCGGCTTTACAGCCCAGACGGGTTTTGATTAAAACATGTCACTATCGCACCCAGCGGACAACGTAGTAAATATCCCTGCTGCCCCCCACACACACACACACACGCACGCACACGCACACACACACACAAACACAGTCGATATAGGCCGATACCGCTCACAGAATACAAAGGAAACTCTGACTCACCACGAGTAGAACGGACCCAAGAGCCCAGGTGAGCCGTGATAAATACAGCTGGGACGCATTGGGCTAAGGGGACCAGCGGGAGGGGGTCTCATTAGCTCCACGGAGGTGTCCCTGATTGGGGGTCTGCCCCTCTGGGTCCCCGGGCCCGGGTAGCAGGCCAAACTAGTGAAGACAGGTCTGGCACCAGCTGCCCGGTCCATATCAGACCCCCGGTTAGTCTTATGAGCGACATGAGTGTTTGTTAAAGGTCTCTTGGGCTGTAGGCCTTCCGGTGGGTCGACATCTGAGCATCTGACTGAACATAAATAGATAGATTAAGAAGCATCTTTCAATCTTTTCCCTAATCAATCCCCACTGTCCACCGTCCAACGGTAACCATCCTGTACTGTCTAACCCCTAGCTGCTCCATAATGACCTGTCTCTGTACTGTCTAACCCCTACCTGCTCCTTAACGACCTGTCTCTGTACTGTCTAACCCCTACCTGCTCCTTAACGACCTGTCTCTGTACTGTCTAACCCCTACCTGCTCCTTAATGACCTGTCTCTGTACTGTCTAACCCCTACCTGCTCCTTAATGACCTGTCTCTGTACTGTCTAACCCCTACCTGCTCCTTAATGACCTGTCTCTGTACTGTCTAACCCCTACCTGCTCCTTAATGACCTGTCTCTGTACTGTCTAACCCCTACCTGCTCCTTAATGACCTGTCTCTGTACTGTCTAACCCCTACCTGCTCCTTAATGACCTGTCTCTGTACTGTCTAACCCCTAGCTGCTCCTTAATGACCTGTCTCAGTACTGTCTAACCCCTACCTGCTCCTCAATGACCTGCCTCTCTACTGTCTAACCCCTACCTGCTCCTCAATGACCTGCCTCTCTACTGTCTAACCCCTACCTGCTCCTTAATGACCTGTCTCTGTACTGTCTAACCCCTACCTGCTCTTTAATGACCTGTCTCTGTACTGTCTAACCCCTACCTGCTCCTTAATGACCTGTCTCTGTACTGTCTAACCCCTACCTGCTCCTTAATGACCTGTCTCTGTACTGTCTAACCCCTACCTGCTCCTCAATGACCTGTCTCTGTACTGTCTAACCCCTACCTGCTCCTTAATGACCTGTCTCTGTACTGTCTAACCCCTACCTTCTCCTTAATGACCTGTCTCTGTACTGTCTAACCCCTACCCCCTCCTTAATGACCTGTCTCTGTACTGTCTAACCCCTACCTGCTCCTTAACGACCTGTCTCTGTACTGTCTAACCCTACCCCCTCCTTAATGACCTGTCTCTGTACTGTCTAACCCCTACCTGCTCCTCAATGACCTGCCTCTCTACTGTCTAACCCCTACCCGCTCCTCAATGACCTGCCTCTCTACTGTCTAACCCCTACCTCCTTCTAATGACCTGCCTCTGCCTCTCTGTGTGTTGCTGTGGATAAAGACATCTGCTAAATGCCTTAATGGTGATGACTACTGAGTGGTAAACAGTGAAAAGGAACATTTTTGTGTAGTTAGCGTGTCTGTCTGCATTGGTTTCCAATTGCTTCCATTCAGTAGGAACAGTGACTCACGGCTGAGCAGAAGTGACCTCATCTCGGACTGCCCAGGAGCCCACCAATGGGGGGGGGGGGGGGGGGGTCCCATTGAACCTCTACTACAAATCCAAATCCAATTGGACGAGTCCTGAGATGTTTAGACTTCCCTTCCCCTGTCCCACAGCAGATGACTCCAGGAGCTTTGTGGGTGTGTGTGTTTGTGTGTCCCTGTTTGTCTGTGTTTGTTTGTGCGTATGCGTGTGTGACTGTGTGTCTGTGTTTGTGTGTATTTATGTATGTTTGTGTGTGTCGTGACTGTGTGTGTGGCTGTGTCTTTGTGCTTGTGTGTGTTTATGCATGTGTGTAACTGTGTGTAGGTGTGTGTCTTTGTGTGTGTGTATTTATGTATGTTTGTGTGTGTCGTGACTGTGTGTGTGGCTGTGTCTTTGTGCTTGTGTGTGTTTATGCATGTGTGTAACTGTGTGTAGCTGTGTGTCTTTGTGTATGTTTGTGTGTGTCGTGACTGTGTTTGTGTGACTTTTTGTCTGTAAATGCAAGATGATGATGATGTTGATGATGAGGATGAAGAATTTGTTCAAGTTTATTTCAGACAATGATTCAGGAGTTCAATACAGGTTCACTTAGCACAAAACACTGCATCCCTCTTTACTCATTGTGCTCGGCTGCCAATTTTCCCCTAATGCTATGGTGCTAGAGGAGAAAAGTGACTTTAAACGAGCTCCATGCTATCTTTCACTTGTTTTAGAGACTAGAACAGTCTAAGACATTTCTCCCACTTGAATAACCAGGAACGTTGGGGATGTTTTTAAATCCATCAAATTCAGAACATTCTGAAATCTGTCAACACAAGTGATGACTTGTTCCATTGTGTAGTTTATAGTTTACTGTATGAAGAGAATAGTGACACAGAAGCCAGTTGATTTTCAGTAGTTTTATTGAAAAATGCCTCTTCTGTTTCAGAAATAAATAAGAAAATAAGGCTGTGGGGTTCACAATCTGCAGTTCAAAACCAAGCAGCAATTCCATATCCATAGTCTTGCAAGCAGCTTCCCTCTGCATTTTGATATTTGAAATAAACGGCAACAACTCTCTTCTGGTTAGAAGGAGAGGTCGACGGTAACACTAAATATACACCACAGACATGCAAATTCCACCTTTCCGTAATGTGTTTTGACGGCGTAAAAAAAAAAGAAAATGATAAATATTCGAGATACAAAATCTATGCGGTGTGTAACTTGTCCTACTGGAAGTGAATCTCTGTAAAGGCACTCTGAACAGAAAAGGCTATATAAGTTAAAGAAATAGAAAGAAACCACAAGTCTGGCTTTTATATTTTGGACTTATCGTCATGGCAACTTACAAATAACATTTCATAACATCTCTCTCTCGCCAACGACCACTTCCTGTGGAGCAGGTAGTCGTTTCCCCTCTTCTTCCTGTTCGCTTTGTGATGAAGCCTGCAGGACCCAGCACTGCTCGTTGATAAACCCGGGATGAGTTGATTAAACGGCCAATTAGAAACTAAACCAATTATTGTAGACGTTTTCGCCCAATTGACTTTCAGTCCAAGAAAAGTGTTTGGCTCCGCCCCCTCCCCCGACCCCGCCCCCCTCCCTCTTAAGCCCCTCCTCCAAAACCACGGGAGCTCAAACCAAAACGACCCCCTGAGATTCCTCAAGGCATCAAAATCGCGTTCCCGGAAAATACGGGCAAGGTATCAAACCCTGTTGTTTGTGGTGGGTGAACATACGAAGGAATGCAGCTTATGATAGCGATTACGTAACAGATACATCGACCACAGGTTGGAACACATGGAGCAACACGACAAAACAAGGAACTCCGAGCGGCGGGCCGGACTTAGGACGCTCGCCTCTTAGACGGCGTCCGCGATAGAGACCTCTTCAGCCGCAGGTTGTGTGAGAGCTCCTCCTCTTCCTCGTGGACGGGCACCCGGTAGCTGATGGGCTGGGCCGGGCGTTGGTCTGTGCGTCGGAGTGAGGGGGAGGAGGCGGCGGAGTGGACAACAGACAACGGGTTTACATCCGGGCACAGAGGGATACGTGTCATGGACAGCTGGCCGGACGGACGCAGGACACAAGCAGCTGGGAACATCAGCACTCTAAAGTGCTTTTCACCCCTTTTGCTTTCTTTTGTGTTATGATCGTATTCAAGAATCAATCGTGTCACTTTTTGTCAGTTAATCATCGACAAAAAATGAAAAAAATCGAGTCAATTTAAATTAACAATCATCAATCAATGATTAATAAGAAGATCCTTTCAATAACCATATTAAAGGGTTTCATCACAGAGACACGCAAGCGTTGAAATTGAATTGAAAATCAACCACGGTTAAAAAAAAAACATTAGTACACAATTCCAATACTTTGTACATTAGTAAGTCAAATAAAAAAAAAAAAACGTACAAAACGTTTAAAAATAGGTTATTTTTCTACGTTGTGTCGACTCGACTCAAAGTGGAGACGGAGGCAGGAAGTCGGCATTCCACAAGCAGCAGATGGTTACGATGCAAGCCTGGCGCTACGGATGTTAGGAGGCGGTCAGCGTTGGACGCGGGTTCGATTCCCCGCGTACACAAGGCCCAGGAATTAGTGTTTTTATTTACAGGTGTCGCCTCGGACAGAGACGATGCGACCCGGGTGGCGTTGCGGAGCTCCTGGCCTGTACGTGTCCACGGCGGTGTTAGTAAGACTGCCGGTCAGGGTTTGATTCATGCTGCTCCCGCCTCGCTCTGATTGGTCGCCGGCGTCAAGGTGCAAAATGGCGTCAAGGTGCAAAATGGCTGCCTGCTTGGGACGTTCCCTAAGATGTTAGTAGTCCTCCTCTTTGAGTGTGTTAATGGTTTTGCTCCGTCGCTGGTTATCCGTGAGCAGGGGCGCGAGCGGGTGAGTGTGGCGGTGGGGGGGTGGGGGGGTGGGGGTTGGGTGGGGTTGAGTGGGGTTGAGTGGGGGGGCAGGTTGGTGTTTTGGAGGGAAAGCGTTGCAGGGAGTGAGTGAGTTACTATGATGAACCTGAAACAGGCCAAACAGGAAGGGAGGTCAACTGGCGTGTTACCAGCAACAAGTCAAACATTACTGTCAACGGGGGTTAGTTAGTAACGTAGGGGTTAGTTACTACCATAGGGGCTAGTTAGACCATACTATGAACCGGGGTTAGTTACTACCATACTGTTACTCCCATACTAAGACCTGGGGTCATTTACTACCATAGGGGTTAGTTAGTACCGTACTATGAACTGAGCTTAGTTACTACCACACTATAAACCGGGGTTAGTTAGTACCATAGGGGTTAGTTACTACCACACTATAAACCGGGGTTAGTTAGTACCATAGGGGTTAGTTACTACCAGACTATGAACCGGGGTAAGTTAGTACCATAGGGGTTAGTTACTACCATACTATGAACTGGGTTAAGTTAGTACCATAGGGGTTAGTTACTACCAGACTATGAACCGGGTTAAGTTAGTACCATAGGGGTTAGTTACTATCAGACTATGAACTGGGTTAAGTTAGTACCATAGGGGTTAGTTACTACCACACTGTGAACCGGGGTTAGTTACATACCGTATTGATCACATTAAGGGTCAGGGTTGCCTTATTTAAAAGTAACATGGTAAATAATAAGTTAATAAACCTTTAGATTAGAACTTGCATCTCCAAACTCAAATTCACCTTTCATGAATGGGATCCTTAGGAGGGGTACTAAGGGGGTTCTAAGGGGGGTTCTGAGGGGAGTTCTGAGGGGGTTCTAAGGGGGTCCTAAGAGGGGTTCTAAGGGGGTTCTGAGGGGGTTCTGAGGGGGTTCTAAGGGGGTTCTGAGGGGGTTCTGAGGGGGTTCTGAGGGGGTTCTAAGGGGGTTCTAAGGGGGTTCTGAGGGGGTTCTGAGGGGGTTCTAAGAGGGGTTCTAAGAGGGGTTCTAAGGGGGGTTCTAAGGGGGGTTCTGAGAGGGTTCTGGGGGGTTCCCTGGCGCTGCTTACCTCTGTATCCTTGTCCGTTGTAGGGGATGCCCACGCACTGGGACGAGTCGCAGTACCCCGCCGGCCCTGGGGGGCCCCTCACCCCGGCGTGGCCCTGGCGGCCGGGAGGCCCGCGGGGCCCGGCGCTGCCTGGGGGCCCCGTGGCCCCGGTCCGGCTCTCACCGGGCGGACCTGGGGACGCAACACACATTAGAGGGGATCACAGCGGACAGATGACAGACATGAACCACTTCAGACCAGAGATCAGAGGACATTAGACGGGGATAAGAAGAGATATTAGTTCATATTGGTTGAGGGATTAGAAGAGATCAGAAAAGGGGTACTATTAAATCAGATCACATTGTATTAGAGGTAATAATAAATGATGATTGTAGACATGCGTTACCACTGGGGACCTCATTTAGTAAAATTAGGTTTCACTTGAATAATTCTCAGAGAGTAGGAGTACCGAGGCACGCCCCACTGACAGAACCCCCCTCTGAGGTCCTCGTCCCAGTCTGACTTCATGAAGTCACATCCGCACTAATGGGACCGGATTCACTTCTAACAATGTGTGTGTGTGTGTGTGTGTGTGTGTGTGTGTGTGGGAGAGAGAGAGAGAGGAGATAGAGAGAGAAGGGATTTACTGATCCCTCTCTCTGGTCCGTCTAGACGTCCTCTGAGCCAGACACACGCACACACACACACACACACACACACACACACACACACACACACACACACACACACACACACACACACACACACACACACACACACACACACACACACACACACACACACCAGATGTGGTGAGTAGAGGCAGAGGGGGAGGAGAGGAAGGAGAGAGGAGGAAGGGAGGGGGTTGGAATGAATCATAACTCTCTACTCACAACTCTGGATCTACTATCACACACACGCACACACACACACACACACACACACACACACACACAGCTATAGACACACACACACGCACACACACACACGCAAAGACACACATACAATCACACACAGCTATAGATACACACACTCACACTCAGAGATATACACACACACACACACACTGGTTCGAGCGTCGGCCCAAACTTGCTGACTCTACAGGACTGGACCACTATGACCTCGTTCTCCCGCCCCCTTCCGTCCCACACACAGCCGCTTCCTGAGGGCGCGCGCGCCGCTACGCTACGCAGCTGGACGCTAGCCGCTAGCCGCAGGCTGCAGGGCTGGAGGGGGCTGTACCGTACCTTGGGGACCTCTCTGTCCTCTCTGGCCCACACCTGCCGGGCCTCGCTCGCCCTTCTCGCCCGCCGCACCTGCAGGTGACAGACGCAGACGCAGACGCAGACGCAGACGCAGACGCAGACACAGACACAGACACACACACACACACACACAGAGGAGTTAGCCCCGGTGGAACACAAGGTTATGACCTCATGAGGCAACGCATCCCAGAAGAATGATGTCACTCAAAAAGATGATGTCGCACTACAGAGCAAATATGTCCCACTACAGAACGATGATGTCACTAGCTACAGAACGATGATGTTACACACTGGAGAACAATAATTCACAGGCTCCAGAACGATGATGCCACAGGTTGCAGAGCGAAGATGTCACACGCTACAGAACAATGATGTCACGCGCTACAGGACAATGGTGTCTCACGCTACAGAACGATGATATCACACGTTAGACAATAATGATGTCACCCACTGGAGAACATTGATGTCACTACAGAATGATGACGTCAAACGCTCCAGGACGATGATGTCACACGCTCTAGAACGATGATGTCACACGCTACAGAACGATGTCACACGTTACAGAACGATGATGTCACAGGCTACAGAATGATGATGTCACAGGCTACAGAGCGCTGACATCACACACTACAGAACGATGATGTCATAGGCTACAGAACGATGATGTCACACGCTACAGAACGATGATGTCACACGCTACAGAACGATGTCACACGTTACAGAACGATGATGTCACACGCTACAGAACGATGACGTCACAGGCTACAGAGCGATGACATCCCACACTACAGAACGATGATGTCACAGGCTACAGAACGATGATGTCATAGGCTACAGAACGATGATGTCACATGCTACAGAACGATGATGTCACACACAACAGAACAATGTCACACGCTACAGAGTGATGATGTCACACGCTACAGAGCGATGATGTCACACGCTACAGAACGATGATGTCACACGCTACAGAACGATGATGTCACACGCTACAGAACGATGATGTCACACGCTACAGAGCAACGCCGCTCTACAGGTCATGTCGGTGGCAGCGACCAAACACGTTGCCGTGACGTCGCGATGTGGGTCATGACCCGTATCGGTGAAGGGGGGTGCGGTCCCCACACGTACCTCTCTCCCCCAGTTGCCCGGGTAACCCTGGGCCGCCGGGGAAACCGTTCCTCCCCGTCTGGCCGGGCTCTCCGCGGGTGCCCTGACCTCCGGGGGGCCCCGGGGGTCCGGTTGGCCCCGGGGTGCTGCTGCCACGGTAACCGCTGGGGATCTGGTTGATCATGGAGCTGACGCGGGACATTTGTGCTGCGGAGCCCGGGAGAGGAAACAAAAGCATTCTCAAGACACCTGAGGAGACACCTGAGGAGACACCTGAGGAGACACCTGAGGAGACAACTGAGGAGACACCGGAGGAGACAACTGAGGAGACACCGGAGGAGACACCGGAGGAGACACCGGAGGAGACACCTGAGGAGGTGTACTGAGCGGACTCACCGTTGACCAGCTGCTCACAGACCTGCCTGGCGATGGAGCGCATCATGTTCTGGGGAGCGAAGTCGCCCTGGGGACGGACACACGGACACACGGACACACAGACACACGGACACACAGACACACAGACACACAGACACACAGACACACGGATATACAGACACACGGAGACACAGACACACGGACACACGGACACACGGACACACGGACACACAGACACACAGACACACAGACACACGGATATACAGACACACGGAGACACAGACACACGGACACACGGACACACAGACACACAGACACACAGACACACAGACACACAGACACACAGATATACAGACACACGGAGACACGGAGACACAGACACACGGACACACGGACACACAGACAGACACACAGACACACGGAGACACAGACAGACACACAGTGAGTCAGTGAGTCGGGACAGCAGACGTCAGAGGTCAGAGGTCAGGTGCCTTCACCCCGCCCCCCCTACCAGACCGGACCGGTCAGACCCTGCAGACGTCTGAGGAAGCTCCTGGCTGGAGAACATGTGGAGAAGGCTCATGCAGCATGAGCGTTCTCCACATGTTCTGCAGCCAGGAGCTTCCTCAGACCTCCGCCTTCATCTACATTTATATTTAAGAAGAAGCTTTAATCCAAAGCGACTTACAATAAGTACATTCATCAGAAGAAAGAGAAAACAACAATATACCTCTGTCGGTACAGTAAGGAGGTTCATAGAACCAAGTGCAGAGCACTAACGATCACTAGGTTAACCCGTTCCCCGTACACGACAGAGACAGCCCGAGTGCCGTCTCCACCTCCACCTCCACCTCCACCCTCCCAGGACCCAGGTCCCAGCCCTGACGTCTGCTCCCGGCGGGACTCACCCTCTCTCCCTTGTCTCCCTTCACGCCGGACGCGCCCTGGACAGAGAGAAGAAGAAGAAGGTCGTTAGGGTCGCATCCCCAAGGGGGGGTCAGAGGTCGGGGGTGGGGTGATGCGGTGGGGACGGTGGATGCTCACCGGAACGCCGTTGTCTCCGGGTTTTCCTGGTTGGCCCGCGTGTCCCGGACCGCCGGGAGATCCGGGAGCTCCCTGTTGGGGGGGGAGGAGGAGGGAAAAGGGGGGGTCCAATAGGGTCAGGTTTTGGCAAAGGTTGAACCCAATCTCACTCATAGAAACACACACACACACACACACACACACACACACACACACACACACACACACACACACACACACACGCACACACACAAAGAGACACACACACACACACACACACACACACACACAAAGAGACACACACACACACACACACACACGCACACACAAAGAGACACACACACACACACACACACACACACACACACACACACACACACACACACACACACAAAGAGACAGACACACAGACACGCTTGACATCATCAATAATCTGACTCCAGTGCAGCTGCTCTGTTCGTTCACCATCACAATGGTTTGACATTATGGTTAATACTAATGGTTTTGAACTGTAGATGTAATGGTTTTAAGCTGTAGATGTAATGGTTTTAAACTGTAGCTGTAAGGGTTTAAACTGTAGATGTAAGGGTTTAAACTGTAGATGTAATGGTTTTAAACTGTTGATGTGGTTGTCTGGAGGACGTGGAGCAGGAGGAGGTGGGGGAGCAGTAGGAGGAAGACGAGGAGCAGCAGGAGGAGTAGGAGGAGGTGGAGGAGGAGGTGGAGGAGGAGCAGGAGGAGGAGGAGGAGTCGGAGGAGGAGCAGCAGGAGGTGGAGGAGGAGTAGGAGGAGGTGGAGGAGCAGAAGGAGGCGCAGCAGGAGGTGGAGGAGGAGGAGGAGGAGGAGGAGCAGGAGGAGGTGGAGGAGTAGGAGGAGGTGGTGGAGGAGGAGTCGGAGGAGCAGCAGGAGGTGGAGGAGGAGTAGGAGGAGGTGGAGGTGCAGAAGGAGGCGCAGCAGGAGGTGGAGGAGGAGGAGGGGGTGGAGGAGGAGGGGGTGGATGAGGAGAAGGAGGCGCAGCAGGAGGTGGAGGAGGAGGAGGGGGTGGAGGAGTAGAAGGAGGCGCAGCAGGAGGTGGAGGAGGAGGAGGAGGCGCAGCAGGAGGTGGAGGAGGAGGAGGGGGTGGAGGAGGAGGGGGTGGAGGAGGAGAAGGAGGCGCAGCAGGAGGTGGTTGCACTGGGTGGTGCCTGGTGTGAGAGCTGCGTGGTGGTCTGAGTGCTGCAGACTAAACACTCTCAGGGGTCGGTCTGGACCACCAGGTCAACGTACCATGGGCCCTGCGGGGCCCCTGGGTCCGGTCACGCCCTCTTTACCCGGGGGTCCCTGGAACGGCAAGAGAGGGGGGGGGGTTAATCACTGCTTCTGTTTCCCTTCAGACCCCTGTGGCGGCACCTAGCGACCACACGGGCAGCCAATCAGAGCAGAGGAACCATGAGGAGGACTCACCCTGATCCCAGCCGGTCCGATGGGGCCCGGGGGCCCAGAGGTACCGGGGAGACCCTGTGGAGCGCACACACACACACACACACACACACACACACACACACACACACACACACACACACACACACACACACAGGTTCAGTCCAGCGAGTGTCCTTCACGACTCGCCTCCTAAATCTCCTCTCTTTAGTTCTTTGCGATCGTTTACTCAGAATCTCTTCTCTGGGTTATTTTCTTTTTATCTGTCAATCCCCGGATCGCCTTTGATGCCTGGCCGCCCACTGACAGGCTACATGATGGATCCCAGAGCCATCTGATCAGCCCTCATAAGGTCAGGGGGGGGGGGGGGGGGCTGTGATCAGCACCACGTGGAGGAGCAGCTGCTCCAACACCGTCACCTGCGGCCCAGCCACAGCTAACAGCCACAGCTAACAGCTACAGCTAACAGCTACAGCTAACAGCTACAGCCCAGTCACAGCTAACAGCTACAGCTAACAGCTAACAGCTACAGCCCAGTCACAGCTAACAGCTACAGCTAACAGCTAACAGCTACTGCCCAGCTACGACCAAGTCACAGCCCAGTCACAGCCCAGTCACTCTACAGGCTAGCTACAGCCCAGTCACAGCTAACAGCTACAGCTAACAGCTACTGCTAACAGCTACAGCTAACAGCTACTGCTAACAGCTACAGCCCAGCTACGACCAAGTCACAGCCCAGTCACAGCTAACAGCTACAGCCCAGCTACGACCAAGTCACAGCCCAGTCACAGCTAACAGCTACAGCCTAGCTACAGCCCAGCTACAGCCCAGTCACAGCTAACAGCTACAGCCTAGCTACAGCCCAGTCACAGCTAACAGCTACAGCCTAGCTACAGCCCAGTCACAGCTAACAGCTACAGCCTAGCTACAGCCTAGTCACAGCTAACAGCTACAGCTAACAGCTACACCCAGCTACAGCCCAGTCACAGCTAACAGCTACAGCCTAGCTACAGCCCAGTCACAGCTAACAGCTACAGCCCAGCTACACCCAGCTACAGCCCAGTCACAGCTAACAGCAACAGCCTAGCTACAGCCCAGTCACAGCTAACAGCTACAGCCCAGCTACACCCAGCTACAGCCCAGCCAGGAGCTCAGCACTCAGACTACACTGTAGCCGGTTAGCTGCTCGAGGCTAACAGATAGCCAGCCACAGCCTGCCTGTAGCCAGCGCGCCGTTGGGCAAGGCAGGAGCTTTGACTGAACGACAGGATGCCTGGATGTGAAGCACGGTCTCACGGAGGTCCGGTTGGAGACACAAAGACCTAGAAGACGTTCCCTTACTCTGGACGCCATTGAGCTAAACGACATGTTTAGAGGCGAGACATGTGTTGGTAGATGGAGGACGGACGGACAGACAGATGGTTGGCTGAAGGAGTGAGTGAGTGAGTGAGTGAGTGAGTGAGTGAGTGAGTGAGTGAGGGAGGGAGGGAGGGAGGGAGGGAGTGAGTGAGTTTGAACCTCTTAGGACCGTCCAAGCTAAGAACGTACGCACACTTGCGGGGTCCTATTAAGAGACACTTCAGAGAAAAAGCAGCACAATAAAAGCCCCAAGTGCCAGCACTTTATCTGGATTCCAGAGTAAAAGCGCTGTCAGGCGGAGTTGAGCCTGATGCGTGGTGCGCTCGATGCGTGACATCCACTAAGCCCCCCATCCATCTCCAGGGAGCTCCGGTGGAGGCGTTCCAACCGCTACCGGCTAACGGCTTTGACTCGCAGGAAACCTGTCCGTACTTCAGGAGCACCTCATCGCTCAGCGAAGGCGATCCTCTCCCCGGTGTTTTCATTGGTCATCGCCCCCGCCCGTCTCTGAGTGACGGGTGGAGATCTAACCAGGAACATCTCCTCTCGGCTCCGCAAGAAGGATTGGGAGAGGAGAACAGATGCTCAGCACTCTCCCTCGTTACAGACTTCTGATTGGTCCCTGGCATCAGTCTTTGTTCCTCACTCTTAAGAAGGGCTTTATCGAGAACTAATCTTTCAAAAGCCTGGACTCTGCATTCCCCCCTGACTCTCTCCCTCTCTCTCCCTCCCTCCCGCCCTCCCTCTCTCCTCCCTTTTGTGATATAGTGAGCGTGGCTCCGTGGCCGGGCGAGAGGCCAGAGTGGTAGTCTGACAGCAGAACCTTTTGGTTTTTCTGTTTTGAGTCCCCCCCCCCCCCCCCCCCCTCCCCAACGGGACCCCGGCCAGGAGAACACATACCTTCATCCCAGGAAGGCCTGAGTCACCAGGATCTCCCTTAGGTCCTGGTCGGCCCTGTAGAGGAGAGAGAAGGAGAGAGGGGGAGAGAGAGGAGGGGGGGAGGGGTGAGAGGGGGTGAGAGAGTGAGAGAGACAGAGAGGGAGAGAGAGAGAGGGACAGAGAGGGAGAGAAGGGGAGAGGGAGAGGGGAGGAGAGGGGGAGAGGGAGAGAGAGAGGGGGAGGGGGAGAGAGAGAGAGAGAGAGGGGGGGAGAGAGAGAGAGAGAGAGGGGGGGAGAGAGAGAAGGAGAGTAAGAGGGGGGAGAGACACAGAAGGCGATTCAGCGAGGGGAGGGTGGAGGAAGATGTGAACTGCCACAACACGTCGCGCTTTGCGGTCATTAAAACGCCAAGTCGCTAAAATCCATGTTCCCGGCGCCGGGACAGCGGGGTTAGGCCTGGAGCAGGGTCGGTGGGGGCGGCCAGGAATAGAACCTCTGGATCATCTCGTGTGGATTTATGAACACCGAGTGATGGAGGCTTTAATGTCTCTCAGACGTTCAGATTCAAATAGCGCCAGGGCGTCCAGAACGAGGCCAGATGAGGTCGGGGCGTAACTCACAGGGTCGCGAACCCCTCCCCTCTTTAAGGGGATTAAACCCCCTCGCTTTAAGGGGATTAAACCCCCTCGCTTTAAGGGGATTAAACCCCCTCTCTTTAAGGGGATTAACCCCCTCTCTTTAAAGGGATTAACCCCCTCTCTTTAAAGGGATTAACCCCCTCTCTTTAAGGGGATTAACCCCCTCTCTTTAAGGGGATTAACCCCCTCTCTTTAAGGAGTCAGGACCGCAGCGACCGCGGCCCCACCTGTGAACCCTCCCCTAACGAGGAGCACCTCTACGGCCTCTTGGCCCCGAGGGGTCAGAGGTCAGGGGTCAGAGAGCCCTCACCTGGAACCTTAGGGGTTGGAGAGGCGTGGCCCTCAGGGGTCACAGAGCTCAGGGGTCAGAGCACTCATGTGGCCCTCAGAATTTGTGTGTGTGTGTGTGTGTCGGGGGGGGGGGGGTTACTTACAGCTTCTCCTGGGAGGGACATGCCGCTGGGGCCCTGGGGCCCGGGTAGACCCAGTGGTCCGGGGAGCCCCATCACCCCAGGGTGGCCCAAAGGCCCCTGGGAGGGGGGAGGAGGAGACCGGTTAGAGACACTGGACCGGCGCAGAGACCGGCAGCAACAGGAGACGATACAGAAACACAACGTGAACATATACACTGAGGGCATGGGTCAGACGCTTTTATCCAACGCGTACATTTGTAAGAAGAAGAGTAACAACAATATATCTCTGTGGGTACAGTAAGGATGCTCATAAAACCAAGTGCCAAGCACTAACCATCACTAGGTTAACCCGTTCCCCGTACACAACAGAGACAGCTAGGAGAAGACGCTACACCATGCTAAGTACTATATTTAAGTGCAAGGACGTACAACATACAATATGTCTCTATATGTCTCTTTCAATATTCTGTATGTCGATTTAAGTTTGCGTATTTTGTATTTCCTAGCGTTGTCGGGTTTTTAACGTGATCTCTGTGTTCCGGTCGTGTCCTGAACCTCTGCTGCAGTGACAGCCAGGACCCCTGAGTGGGATAATGGAGGATATCGCCTCCTCAGTCAGTCAGTTCATCTGGGCCCGGCTCCCAGCCTCTCACATGCTACTGTGTGAATCAACAACCGATCCTGGGTGACAGCTGCTGCCGTTAGCTCTGTTGCCGGGCAGGAGATCAACCGAGGTTAAAAGGTGGATCTGGAATGTGGGTTATTTATCTTACACTCTTTATTCTATTTATTTTAAACAGTTACTCTTATTTCTCTCTGGCTCTCTGCAGGCTGTTCTGTGGAAGTCTGGCGAAACCAGAAGACGAAATACCAAACGCTGCCTGAACACATAAGGTAAACACCCAGCCTGCGACCTCGCTGGCGTTACCAGGGCAGTGGGTGTGGCTGCTGTACAGGGCGGGGCTCATTTCGGGGGGGGGGGTACTCACAGCTATTCCGGTCTCTCCGCGCTCCCCTCGGAGACCCTTGGATCCCGGGGCACCCTGGGGAGGAGAGAGGGAGTCGTCAGGTGAAGCCTACCGTTAAATCAACGTTGGACTGCAGCTGGAGTCAATCTGTGCGCTGCGATACGTTCACTGAATAGGAACAAAAGTGTGCTGGCTCGCAGCGGCTATTTGGTCCCTTATTTTCATTCGCCATTTGGCGTATTTGGCTTAAAAGTAACTTACCCACCATCCTATAGATGACATAAACACTGACGGATGGCGAATGAATATTCAACAGAGGGTCATTTCGTTTTGGTGGGCCTAAGTCCATCGTTCCATGAATTCTACGGAGGGTATTACCTCAAATATACAAGTGAAATACTGCGGTGAGAACTTTTTTCTTTCCATAAAATGCTCTTTATATTACGAGCGTCCGAACCGGCAGATGTAGAACAAAGTTTGGCCAGGAACCGCTCCAGGAAAATAGGTCAGGTTTTATGAGGCGGAGACGACATGTTTTGCTTGGTTACAAGACTTCATGGTGCAGTACTCTCCTCCACTCTCTACCTCCACTCCTCCACAGCACGACTCTGAAGAACCGGAAGGACTGGTATCTCAGAGAGGAATCAGGACTGTTAGCTTAGAGAACCAGGACTGTTAGCTTAGAGAACCGGGACTGTTAGCTTAGAGAAGAACCAGGACTGTTAGCTTAGAGAACCAGGACTGTTAGCTTAGAGAAAAAGGACTGTTAGCTTAGAGAAGAACCAGGACTGTTAGCTTAGAGAACCAGGACTGTTAGCTTAGAGAAAAAGGACTGTTAGCTTAGGGAACCAGGACTGTTAGCTTAGAGAACCAGGACTGTTAGCTTAGAGAACCAGGAGAACGGTCAGCTAAGAGAAGAACCAGGAGGACTGTTAGCTCTGTTATCGACTGGATGGGAGATGGGAGGACAGGAGGCAATATGGAGGAAAGAAAGAAAGAATGAGAGAAACTAAGATGAATAAAGAAAGAAAATAGGATAATATGCAAAATAAAGACAGAGAAAGAAAGAAAGAAAGAAGGACAGAAGGAACAACATAAGAAAGAAGATATTGGACAGATTCTGAAACTAAAGCCAGAGTCCTAGCGCTGTTGTTGTTGGCCCAGACTGCGGTAGATACGAACACTTACGAAGATAAGGTGGATTTAGGCTTAGGGATGTGCTGCCTCGCTCCCCTCGTTCTACTGGTCTGTATATCTGTCATCGACATCGTACTCTACACCCGACGTCCCAGAGAGGGCGGGACCTAATCTACAAAATAAGGGTCACGTCCATTTCGACGACCAAGTCTAACGGAAAGCCGCGCTGACCGGTGAAGGCGCAGCGTTGTGGGAGTCCAGGCGTACTCCTGCTCCACACAGCCCTTCTGTCAGAGGGCTGTATGGAGGAGGAGTCCGGGGGGGCTGTATGGAGGAGGAGTCCGGGGGGGCTGTACAGAGGGTCTCTTCAGAGGCAGGTTGATCTTACCACCGGGCCGATGGGTCCCTGCTCCCCGGTGCTGGAGCTGTCCGAGGCGCAGGTGCAGGCGTTGGGCAGAGCGGGACACTTGGCCTCCTCCCTCTGGGGGAAGAAGAAGAAGAAGAGGGCGCCGTCAGTATAATGGACCCACACTGTCTGTAGCTCTCAGTCTAAGACCAGTGTCCGTTAAGGTGGACCCACACTGTCTGTAGCTCTCAGTCTAAGACCAGTGTCCGTTAAGGTGGACCCACACTGTCTGTAGCTCTCAGTCTAAGACCAGTGTCCGTTAAGGTGGACCCACACTGTCTGTAGCTCTCAGTCTAAGACCAGTGTCCGTTAAGGTGGACCCACACTGTCTGTAGCTCTCAGTCTAAGACCAGTGTCCGTTAAGGTGGACCCACACTGTCTGTAGCTCTCAGTCTAAGACCAGTGTCCGTTAAGGTGGACCCCCGCTGTCTGTATCTATCAGTCTAAGACCAGTGTCCGTTAAGGTGGACCCACACTGTCTGTATCTATCAGTCTAAGACCAGTGTCCGTTAAGGTGGACCCACACTGTCTGTAGCTCTCAGTCTAAGACCAGTGTCCGTTAAGGTGGACCCACACTGTCTGTAGCTCTCAGTCTAAGACCAGTGTCCGTTAAGGTGGACCCCCGCTGTCTGTATCTATCAGTCTAAGACCAGTGTCCATTAAGGTGGACCCACACTGTCTGTATCTATCAGTCTAAGACCAGTGTCCGTTAAGGTGGACCCACACTGTCAGTAGCTCTCAGTCTAAGACCAGTGTCCGTTAAGGTGGACCCACACTGTCTGTAGCTCTCAGTCTAAGACCAGTGTCCGTTAAGGTGGACCCCCGCTGTCTGTAGTTCTGGTGTCCGGTTCACACACAGGGCGTGGTAAAGGAAGGACTATTATAAAGGAAGGAGTGATGAGGTTGGTGAGGGGTCGGCCGCTGGTTGGTTGGTTTCTGTTTAGTTACTGATTGTCTTGAGTAACGGCCGGAGGAGTAGTCAGCAGTACAGAGGACTAGTCAGTAATAGTCTTTCTGAAGACCAGAATGTCTTTTCCACTCCTTCTTTGACCCCGTTAGCTCTTTTTAAATACAAAAGTACACGGATGTCTGATGGGTTCTGATGGGGGATCTTGACTACATCCTGGTCCTGGTTCTGGTCCTGGTGGGGGCCTGGTTTAGAGGCTAGTCCTGGCCCTGGTAGGGTCCTGGTGGTGGTAGGGTTCAGGTCCTGGTATGGTCCTGGTTCTGGTATGGTTCTGGTCCTGGTATGGTCCTGATCCTGGTTCTGGTAGGGTTCTGGTCCTGGTCCTGGTATGGTCCTGGTCCTGGTATGGTCCTGGTTCTGGTAGGGTCCTGGTTCTGGTATGGTTCTGCTCCTGGTCCTGGTTCTGGTCCTGGTCCTGGTAGGGTCCTGGGCCTGGTCCTGGTAGGGTCCTGGTCCTGGTTCTGGTAGGGTCCTGGTTCTGCTCCTGGTCCTGGTCCTGGTTCTGGTCCTGGTAGGGTTCTGGTCCTGGTCCTGGTAGGGTCCTGGTATGGTCCTAGTAGGACCTGGTTCTGGTTCTTGTATGGTCCTGGTAGGGTCCTGGTCCTGGTCCTGGTTCTGGTCCTGGTCCTGTCTTGTGCTTGCCCTCAGACCGTAGCTTCACCTCCTGCCTGTTCCCAGCTGTGGTGGTGGAGGCACACTTTCTCTCCAGGGGCAAGGTGTTTGAACCTGCATCAAGGTGAGGCAGGTACACACGCACACGCACACGCACACAAACACAAACACAAACACACACACACACACACACACACACACACACACACACACACACACCCTCCCCGACTGACAGAGGACTGTAATTAATTACGACAGGGTGCTTATAATTAATGGCGGTGCTAAAACATCCATCCTCCCCCTCCTCCCCCCCCTCCCCCTCCTCCTCCCCCTCGTGTCTGGATGTCATTCCAGAAGAAAGAGAGATGAAGATGTAACAGATGTCTTCTCTGTAGACAGGTCATAGAGTATCCAACAACACTCCCCCACACGCACACACACACAAACACACACACACCAAAACACATGCATACAGATGCACACACACGCACACCAAAACACATGCATACAGACACACAAACACACAAACCTAAACACATGCATACAGATGCACACACACACATACACACCAAAACACATGCATACAGATGCACACACACACACAAACCAAAACACATGCATACAGACACACACAAACACACACACCAAAACACATGCATACAGACACACACACACCAAAACACATGCATACAGACACACACAAACACACAAACCAAAACACATGCATACACACACACACACACCAAAACACATGCATACAGACACACACACCAAAACACATGCATACACACACACACACACCAAAACACATGCATACAGACACACACACACACACACAAACC
>NC_082402.1:1218412-1265894 GCF_031168955.1 Gadus macrocephalus
CAATGAACACATGATAACTTGTAGCGGGATGAGACGGGGAAACACACAAACCCGGCTGCAGTTTCATACCTTATCCGTCAGACAGAAGCACTCACCGCAGCCCAATCCTGGCCGTTTCGTAAGCAGGTTGAGCCAGGGTCGCTACCCAAGCTATGAGGAGCTAGCTGAGAGGTGCTAACTCAGAAGTGCCTACTTTAAAGCACTAGTTAAGAGGAGCTGTCTAAAGAAGGGCTGGCTAATAAGAGTGCAGGTTGGCGGATGACTGATAGCTACGCCCCGTTAATGAGAGGGCCTGCAGTATGTAATCAATAGGCGACATTGGCGATCACTCATGAGGCATTGAGGTCGAGGATCGTGTCTCAGATACTACATTTTTCCGATCGTCGTCGGGACATCTGTTGGCGTGAGACTGACACATGTACATAGCTGTGTGAGAGGCTTGCGGCCTGTAATACACAGCACATGTATGAATACCAGGCATTTCCAGTATCTGTACAACCTCGCCTTGGCCAGCGAGTACAAAGGAGGGAGCTCCTGATTGATGGGACACGTCTCTGCTTGCCAGACCTCGGAAATATTCCATAATTCATCGATTCAACGGAAAAATTGTATTGCATGTGTTTCTCTACCTGCTCCCCGCGATACTGTAAAGCAGTATCGCGGGGAGAAGGTAGAGAAACACATGCTCCTCATTCCTGCCAGGGACTGCCCTCCCTGGCCGACTCTTGGCGGGAGATCAGCTCTGAAATGTGAAATAATGTGTGTGCCTTCTGACTGCTCTGATGATCGCGCTAGCATGGTGTTTGGGGGAGGGGGGCGGAAGATGGCCTTTAGGGTGCTCTGATTGGTTACCTTATGGAAACTCCCGTGGAAGATTGACTTGATTGGGGCGCTGTCGAAGACGACCCTCTGGATCTCCCCTCTCTCGTCCTTGTTGTAAAACGACACGGTTTGGGCAGTGGCTGGAGAGAGAAAGAGAGAGAGAGAGACAGAGAATGAGACAGAGACAGAGACAGAGACAGAGAGAGAGAGAGAGAGAGAGAGAGAGAGTGTTTAATTCAAAGAAATATCATAATGGATCGATTCTAGGGCGGAAATTCGAACCTAGTGAGAGGCTAACTAGCAAGCCAAAAGTTGTAATGACATTAGGTTTATTTAGGTGTAAAACATTAGTTGTGGCTAGCTGGGCCTATGGGGGTAGTGATTGGTTATAAAGGGCGTGGTAATGGTTAGCTAGGACTATGGGGGAAGTGAAGGTATTATAAAGGTGGTAGTTGCTGTTAGGACTATGGGGGGAGTGACAGTGTTTTAAAGGCGGTGTTTAAGGTTTGGCTGTGGGTTTAGTGAAGGTGTGTTAAAGGCGGCGGTTACGGTCGACGGTGACTCCGGTCTCGGGCTTGTGGTCCTTGCTGGACACCTGCCAGATGTCGAAGGCCTCGTCGGGGAGTCAGGAGCAGGCGGAACGTCAGCAGGATGGTGTAGGAGTGGGGAAGTCCGTCCGGGTGGATCTCCCTGTCCGACACAACAACCAGACGCTCATATCAGCCCGCTGTTTGAACAGCTGCAGGGTGACCAAAACCACCCGTTAGGACAAGGAATTAGAATCGATCTCCCTTTAGTTCACCAATATCTAACCGGGAGTGTTCGTTGAGAACGTAATCCCCTTAACAACAAAGGCCTGGCAAGGAGGCCGGCAACAACACAACAATAAAAATACTACAAAACTGGATAAAAGGGATTTACAGGAATATTGTGCTAGAAAATGAAGCGCAGAAAGTAGAAGCAGAAGAAGGTCAGACGGTTTGATGTGGTCGTGCCGTACGAACAACCCCACAGAAAAACAACCTACTGAACCAAGTCTGGGACACAGCTCTGGTGACTCTGCCAAGACCAAAACGCTGGAGAACAAAGACGGGCGAGGAAACGAGTCGTATCAGAGGCAGACAGACATGCTTCAGGCATGGTGTCAAGTATTAACCACCATAGAATAAAGTTACCAGATGACACGGCAGCATCGGCAGCACGCATGCGGTCCACACAGGCCTCATCAGAACTTGGCATTAAACGTTGTTGTGGTTTCTTTCTTCCCTGTCTTTGACGCGCTCTGCTTATGTAAGAAGCTAGGTGCTAGCTATTCCACAGAGAGAGAGAGACTCGGGCTAAACGCGTTAGCCTCGATCATTAGCGACGGACACCCCGTAGGACGCCATTGTTTTTATTAAAAGAGGTCCTGACGGCCGCCGACGGTGCCGTGTATCCTCAGACGCCCCTTGTCCTCGTCAATACCGGCGAGTAGAGTCACACCTCCCGGTGCGACGGCCCATGACTCACGGACGCACCGCCTCCCGTCCACCAAACACTGATATGGAATGCATAAACAGGGTTCCTGGGACGCACCCGGCAGGACGGATCGTAAACAAGCGTCTGGCAGCCGGATCCATCTGGTTTTGGCGGCGTCGTCGTGACAGTTGGGACAGTTGTTTACAACGACGCAACGGTTGCTGTTACGTTGAGAATGCGGACAGCGCCGTTCGCTAATCTCCCTCTGGAGACTGCGCCGCTGGCGTCAGCCAAGATGGCGGGCGTGAGGATATTGTTGGTCAGGAACTTCGCAAGCAGGTGGAGGACCAGCGAGTCTGGTCATAAAATGTCTAAATGTGTGTGTGTGTGTGTGTGTGTGTGTGTGTGTGTGTGTGTGTGTGTCTGTGTGTGTTTAAGGGTCGTCCCCGTTGGGTTCAGCCATCTGAGGGAACTTAACAGCATCATAAATCTATTTGACCTGCTTTCAGGGGTCGGAGTGTAAAAACACTTTCCCTGAACATTGCTGGGCAAGACCCGTCCTGTCGTGTCCGTAGACACTCCAGGTTCACCGCTGCCGCGGTGCTCTGGGGCAGGGCTAGCCACCCGCTAGCTTTCGACCCTGGGCGTCGTTGTGTAACACGGGGCTGCGGTGTTAGCATCGCGGCGCTGCTACCTGGTGGTTCTATGGTTGTTTTTCGGGGCTTAGGGCGGCCGTTTGGGTTCAGGTCCAGAAGCAGAAGATAGCGGGGCGGGCATCTTGCTCAAGGATGGGGGGCCGGAGGTATGGAACCCAGTACCTTCTCTCTGGGAGTCTTAGTGAGACTACCCTGGCCCTCGTTTGTGTGTGTACTTGTGAGAGGCTATGATTTGCGCATGTGGGTAAATGTCATAAAGCTCAGGAATGCTTGTAGCATTTTGGGATATATCATCTGAATGATGAGGAAGACAGAAATCTTGAGTGTGGGGTTGCTAGTGGGGGGGAATAGTCTAGTCCAGATGCGGGGGCGGACTGATCGGGGGGGGGCAGTGGTTTAGTCCAGATGTGGGGGAGTCTGACTGGGTGGGGGGGGGGGGGGCAGTGGTCTAGTCCAGATGCGGGCGGGTCAGACTCACGTGGACGGCTGGCTCAGGAAGGCGTTCTTGTGGAGGCGGTAGGCGGTGTAGCTGTTGAAGGAGCCGGGCTCCATGGACACCCCCCTGATGGAGCTGTAGGTCTTCTCTGTCAGGTTGAAGGCCTCCAGCATCCGGAAGCCTGGGGAGCATGGGGAGACAGGAAGTGATGTCAGACTCAAACTGGTAGTGAGGTCAGACTGATCGCCGTACTCGTGACGCCAACAGCAAAGGTTTCTTTGCATGATAAAAAAAACCAGATCATAACATTTCAATCAACAGGCTCGACTGTAAAGCAAATCAATAATCGATAAGAATCGGCCGTGGGCTTACCGGGTGAGGTGAATCCATTAAGGAAAATTAAGGGACACGCTGCAAGAGAGGATATGGGAAAAACATGAGCATCATTCTGATCAAACCATGAGCAGGATTTGCGACATGCTACGGCGAAGCCACGCCGGCTCACATGAGGTGGCGGTCTCGCAGATGAAGGTGACGAGGTTCTCCCTGATGTTCTCGAAGTCGTCGAAGCCGTCCACCACGAAGATGTGCCTCTCGCTGGGCTTACTGCCAATGCTCTGCAGCTCGCTGAAGTCCACGTCGGCCACGCCCACCACGAACACCGTGTAGCCTGGATAGAGAGCAGGAGGTGGAGGAGAAAGAGGAGGAGGAGGAGAGAGAGGGGGGAGAGGAGGAGAGAGAGGGAGAGGAGGGAGTGGAAAGGAGGATGAGGAGAGAGAGGAGGAGGAGAGAGAAGAAAAGGAGGGTTAGGAGGAAGAGGAGAAAGTGGAGAGGAGGGAGAGAGAAGAGGGAGAGGAGGGAGAAGCAAACACAGGCAACCTCAGGGACGGAAACACTTTGCACTGTATCCACTTTACAGATCTCTGCACGGATGTATCCGCCCCCCCCCCCCCCCCTCCCCCTCTCCGACACACACCCAACACTAGGAGGAATCTCTGTAGGCTGCAGACTCCAGCCTACACATGGTCTCACTCAAGACATGTATCAGCATGCCAGGGGGGGGGGGGGGGGGGGAACGTTAGGCTGTAGGAGGCTCAGACGATCTTCTCTAAAAGGCTGCAGACTCAATCAATCAGCAGCTTTCCACCGGAGTGCTCCTGAGCAAGGCAGTCCGGAGCTGTCTGCCTGCCTATGGTGTCCAGAAGGGCCGTCTCTCCTCTCAGAGGTCTCCGCCTCCGGTGTTTCTCTCCCTGTTCCTCCAGTCCATCTGGGTCTTTGAAGGTACGCCTTTGAAGCGTCTACAGGCGGTAATTGATGCTAAAGGTTGGGCAAATAGGGACATGGGGGTTCCTACGTGGACCATGAACCCAGGCGGTATGAGGCCGTCGGCCTCGACTCACCCGCGTGCTGCAGCTGCTGCGCGCTCTTCTTCACCTCGTCCTGCGAGCGGCCGTCCGTCACCGTCACCACGATCTTCGGGACGTTCCTCCTCATGCCGTTGGCCACGCTGAAGGCCTTCTCGTAGGTGTGCGCCAGGGCCACACCTGTCGGAGAACACAGGAGAGCATCAGAGAACTGTGGACAACCTCAGAGTCTGGTAGAGAACCTCAGAGTCTGGTAGAGAACCTCAGAGTCTGGTAGAGAACCCCAGAGTCTGGTACAGAACCTCAGAGTCTGGTAGAGAACCTCAGAGTCTGGTAGAGAACCTCAGAGTCTGGTAGAGAACCCCAGAGTCTGGTAGAGAACCTCAGAGTCTGGTAGAGAACCCCAGAGTCTGATACAGAACCTCAGAGTCTGGTAGAGAACCTCAGAGTCTGATAGAGAACCTCAAAGTCTGATAGAGAACCTCAGAGTCTGGTAGAGAACCCCAGAGTCTGGTAGAGAACCTCAGAGTCTGGTAGAGAACCCCAGAGTCTGATACATAACCTCAAAGTCTGGTAGAGAACCTCAGAGTCTGGTAGAGAACCTCAAAGTCTGGTAGAGAACCTCAAAGTCTGGTAGAGAACCTCAGAGTCTGGTAGAGAACCTCAGAGTCTGGTAGAGAACCCCAGAGTCTGATACAGAACCTCAAAGTCTGGTAGAGAACCTCAGAGTCTGGTAGAGACCCTCAAAGTGTGATGGAGAACATCTCTCTGTCGATAAATTCTTATAGAACGATGGGCAACTTACAAAGCTTTTGGAATCACTCCTAGAAGTATAAATGATGGCTGCATTGTATTCTTTCTTAAGGTTATGCAATAGCCCTTCTGGCTGTGGTTGTTACAAAATACACATGCCAGGCCCCTTACTCCAATTTTGACTTCTGTAATTCAATGCTGAATCCCTACTTCTACTCTACCGAGTATTCTTCTGGTAAATACTGCAGGATATGCCCTAAATGTCCACTCCTAGGTCCTTATTCAACTGGCAGCCATCTTGGTTCTAACATTCGCATTCGGGAACCAAATACTGAATACCGCATTCCGAGATGGCCAGTAGGTAAGTCAGGCCCAGGAGAAGGATGAAACTGAAAGTGAAAGTGAGGAGGACCGTGAAGTAGGCGTGGCCCCACCTGTTTTGGTGTTCCCTCCTCGGTATGGGAGCAGCTGATAGGCCGACAGCACGGTGCCCTTGTCCTGGTAGGCGTTGAGCCTGAACTCGGTCTTGGCGCTGTCGCTGTACTGCACGAAGGACACCTGACGACCAAAAGACACCGCATCCACGTTAGCAGTGGGTCGGCTAGCGCCATGCTAACCAGCTGCCGTCATACCCAGAGGTTATCACTACAGGTCAGGTCCATTTGTAAGGATTTGAATCACAGTCTCATGTTAAAGGGATAAAGGGGTACTTTGGCAATGTACTTGCACCTAAAAAGAGTACTTAGCATTCTGTAGCATCTTATCCTAGCTATCTTTGTAGCATACAGGGAATGGGTTAACCTAGCGATTGTTACTGCTTAGCACTTGGTTCTGGGAACATCCTTACTATACCCACAGAGATATATTACTGTTTCTCTTTCTCCTGACAAATGCACTTATTGTAAATCCCTTTGGATGAAAGCGTCTGCTAAACTCCCTAGATATAAATGAGAATGTGGTGGATTGCCAAAGGGTTCCGAGTTAACACGCGGCGTTCTAACTACCAACCTGAATCCCGGACGGTCCGATGATGTCGAAGGCGCCGGTCAGGTTGGAGACGAATCCGATGACCTTCCTGAAGCTGTCCTCGCCGATGCTCCAGGAGCCATCGATCAGGAACACCACGTCGGCCTTGGCCCCTTTGCACACTGAGAACGGGGAATAAAACCAAAGCGGCAGCGCTCAGACGATGCCGATACCATCCGTCTTCTGAGGGCACCGGCCCAAACACCCGCTGAGGGGGTGGCAGCGACCGCCAGGAGTAATGACAGGTTTGAGTCTGGACCGCAGAGCGAGGCCTCAAAGGCAGAGCGGCTGAGCGGAGGGGGGGGGGGGGGGGGGGTGACGTGATGGGTCTCCGCACTATAATTATCAATTTAACTGATCAAAAAATTCCTTGGAAAACAAGAAACATTTGGTGGCCAGAAGGCCTGAAAGTGAGCTATCTTTAATCGCCTTCTCCCCCGCCGTAATCAATGGGCCAAAAGAAACGGGGATTAATGTGAGCCTGATGTGTCGGAGAGAACTCTCGCAGCGTCGATGCTCCCTTCCTTCTCGACGTTCATAAAAAGGTTTGTTTTATGCAACACTCGAACCCGCGTGAACCGGGACCCAGGGAGCTGTCCCTGGGTCGGTTTCAACACCCAGCCTGTTGTGTCTCCACGGGAGTCGGCCCGGCCTGGACCCGGGGCGGTCTACACACGTGGTCCGGGTTAGACTGGCTCGCAGACGGCCCGACCGGGGGAGGTTTGCGTGCTAAACGTGGAGCCGTTTACGTCTCTGTGCGATGTGCAGCCAGAAGCGACTCAGCTGATGTTCCCTCGGTCCGATTAAGAAAATAAGGGTATCCCATTATTGCATCAATTATTCGGTTGTTTTCTCCTTTAAATACGCTCGTAGCGAAATCGTACGTCGACTGAATCGAATTATTGCGGCCCGTGATGCACGATCCAAATGACGGAACGGACCAGACGCCTTAGGTTACCGCGGCGACACACCCGGCTGAGCATCAGAGGAACCGAGGCACACAGGACACACGAAAAGCAGCAAAGGATTGTGGGTACTCACCTGCCCATGCCGGGGGTATGGTCGGCGGAGGGGGGGGCGTGGGGGGTTGTGTAGGCACCGGGGTCGGTTTCAACACTGGACCCAAGAGAAACAGAAAAGGGAGTTTACAAACGCAGAAGACATCCAGTATGAGTGTGAAGTGCCATCAGCGGTCGCTATGGTTACTAAATGAGACGCCTCGGTTCAGATACCTGTCCTATAGGAGCAGGGAGGGGTGATGAATGGGGGAGCCCAGGTAGGGGTTTCGAAGGGGTAGGTATAGGGAGGGGTTATGAAGGTCAGTGTACAGGTAGGGGCTATGAAGGGGTGAGTACAGGTAGGGGCTATGAAGGGGTGAGTACAGGTAGGGGTTATGAAGGGGTGAGTATAGGTAGGGGCTATGAAGGGGTGAGTATAGGTAGGGGCTATGAAGGGGTGAGTACAGGGAGGGGCTATGAAGGGGTGAGTACAGGGAGGGGCTATGAAGGGGTGAGTACAGGGAGGGGCTATGAAGGGGGAGGGGTTAGGGCATGTCGACCCCAGAACCTCCGAGCAGTCAAACCCTCTGACCACCAGGGTCTAGACCAGCAGGCCCTACGACGCTGTGGGCTTCACCCCAGCTCTCTGAGGCCGAGCTGGGACCGGGGGGGCGTCCGTCCCCCCGTCCCGACCGGAGACTCACGTGTCCTCTCCTTGCCGCTGACGCCGGGCCCCTCCAGGTTGGGGGTCTGCACGAACACGGTGGCGGTGTAGAGCGCGTCCTGGGAGAGACCCTCGAAGCAGTAGCGGGGCTGCCCGGCGGGGAAGGTGATCTCCTGCTTCCCCTGGTTGAACGCTGCGGAGCACCCGGACAACGGCGTTACCATGGAGACGGCACACGGAGGAAAGGTAACCAGGGACACAAAACACAGAGGACACAGACCTCCGTAACAACTCCGCGACAACACAAAGAGACACAGGCCAGGGACACAACACAGACCCAGGGACCCGGGACCCCTCAATACTTTGTGCCGTAAAATACTTTGTGATTGTGCTGCAATACATCCTCAGGGAAGTAGGATGAAAAAGGTGAAAGTTCAAAATGTTTCAAGGCACATTCATCAATTCAGGAATCCTGTCTTTGATTGCCTCACTGCCGAATGTCACAGACGTGGCATGTAGGCGCGTCTGTGTCCTTTGAGACCCCACTTAGCGGTCCCGACCCAGTTTGAAAAGCACTGCTGCAGACCCTCCCGTCCGTTGCCTAGCAACACTGCATGCCGCGGCCAACCGTGTCCTGACGCACCGTGACCTTCGACCCCGACGTTCCGACATCAGCGCTGGGATGCCAGGTTCCCGAACCGGGAAGGGCTCCGGTATTTACGCTCTACGCAGCGCCACAAACAAGCGAGTGTTTGCTGTCGATACCGCCGTCATGGCGACCAGCCGGGTCCTGTTTATCGTTGTGTTCCTGTCTCGTCAGAGAGGCCTTGGTTCAACCTGCCGGCCGTGGATTAACATACCCTCTAACATCAACATCCCACGCTCAAACCCACTTAGGAACCGGGGAACCTTTCAGGGAGAAAACCCACAGTGTAAACCCTGGGTCGGGTCCAGACCGGGGGCACGGCTCGACGGAGGAGGCGTCGTCACGGCGACCACGGACGCACAGCGACAGCAGCGTCGATCGTCCACACTGCGAGTCCTCGACGCCATCGGGGCGCAGACTCTGCTGCACTCAAGGCTCCAAACGAGCGGAGATCATGAGAGGACCGCGGCGTACATCCGGCACGGCCTCGCACGGCCTCTTCTCTCTGCCTCGCCCCCCGGCCCCCCCCCCCCTCCTCCCCCTGGACCAGGGTCTTCCCTCCCCTCCCTCTCCTCCCCCCTCAACCAGACCAGGGTCTTCCCTCAGAGCCCGGGAGCAAACATTTGACTTATTTGTTGACTCCGGAGCGTGGCCTGCGGTCTCTGAGACCCCCAGGTGGGGCGTCTCTGGTCCTCAGGGTCTGGTCCTCAGGGTCTGGTCCTCAGGGTCTGGTCCTCCGGGGTGGGGGAGCGTCTGTCCGCCTCCGGCCTGTGGTCCACAGTCCAGGGCTCCAGAGTCTTCATAACTCCCCCATCTCTTCCTCTCTGCTTCTCATTTCAGGCATTCGTCAAGAAGACGACACGATCCAGATGGGGATTCTAAGTATTCTCACGCCCCCTCCCACAACCCTTCAGACACAACCTCACACACTCCCAACAGACAAACCCCTCACACACTTCCAACACACACTCCTCTCACACAAACTCTCCTCTCACACACACACCCTCACACACACAGCACACTCCCCTCACACACACACTCCCCTCACACTCCTCTCCTAACTCTGCCCTCTCACACACTCCCCTCACACACTCCCCTCACCAGAAACAACACGACAGAGCCGTCACGCTGTGACCCACGGTGGGGGGAGCGTATGAGCCGTCGTGAGCACAGCATGGAGGTCGACCGCGAGCGACCGCGTGGTCGACCATCGGCGCAGGGGAGGGGGACGGGACGGGACGGGGGGGACTCACAGTCGACGGGCGCCACCATGACGCGGTAGTTGGTGGCGGCGCGGTGGGCCGTCCACTTGATGCAGTATTTGTCGTGTCCGATGAACTCCGTCTCCAGGCCCGTCACGTTCAGGTACACTGAGGGGGAGAGGGGGTTAGAGAGGGGTTAGAGAGGGGTTAGAGAGGGGTTAGAGAGGGGTTAGAGAGGGGTTAGAGAGGGGGTCAGAGAGGGGTTAGAGAGGGGTTAGAGAGGGGTTAGAGAGAGGTTAGAGAGGGGTTAGAGAGGGGTTAGAGAGGGGTTAGAGAGGGGTTAGAGGGGGGCTAGAGAGGGGTTAGAGAGGGGTTAGAGAGGGGTTAGAGAGGGGTTAGAGAGGGGTTAGAGGGGGGCTAGAGAGGGGTTAGAGAGGGGTTAGAGAGGGGTTAGAGAGGGGTTAGGAGGGGCTAGAGAGGGGTTAGAGAGGGGTTAGAGAGGGGGTTAGAGAGGGGTTAGAGAGGGGTTAGAGAGGGGCTAGAGAGGGGTTAGAGAGGGGTTAGAGAGGGGTTAGAGAGGGGCTAGAGAGGGGTTAGAGAGGGGCTAGAGAGGGGTTAGAGAGGGGCTAGAGAGGGGTTAGAGAGGGGCTAGAGAGGGGTTAGAGAGGGGTTAGAGAGGGGTTAGAGAGGGGGTTAGAGAGGGGGTTAGAGAGGGGTTAGAGAGGGGTTAGAGAGGGGTTAGGAGGGGTTAGAGAGGGGGTTAGAGAGGGGTTAGAGAGAGGGTTAGAGAGGGGTTAGAGAGGGGTTAGAGAGGGGTTAGGAGGGGCTAGAGAGGGGCTAGAGAGGGGTTAGAGAGGGGTTAGAGAGGGGTTAGAGAGGGGTTAGAGAGGGGTTAGAGAGGGTTAGAGAGGGGTTAGAGAGGGGTTAGAGAGGGGGTTAGAGAGGGGTTAGAGAGGGGGTTAGAGAGTACACTGAGGAGGAGAGGGGTGACAGGAGGGTCACTAGGGCGACGTGTGTTGCTATGGGATGCATACGTGTTACAAGAGTGTCACAAGGTTGACATGTGTGTTGCCAAGGGTAACGTGTGTTGTTGCTATGGGTGATAAGAGTGTCACAAGGTTGACATGTGTGTTGCCGAGGGGAGTCGTGTTGTTTCCGTGGCGACTCACGCGTGGTGCCCTGCCCCTCCAGCGCCCGGCTGACGCCTCCGCCGTACTGGGCGAACACCTTCACGTCGTAGGTGGTCCCCGTCTGCAGGTTGTGGGGAGAGTAGGACGTGACGTCCCCCACGAACACCTCCCTGGAGTCCTGGGGCCGACCTGGGGCCGGGGGGGGACGGGGAGACCTGGAGGTTAGGCTGCTGGACCGCACCCTGGGGGGGGGGGGGGGGGGGGTCTCTGTGTCGGCCAGTCTGTGAGTGAGTGAGTGAGTGTATATGCGTGCGTGTGTGTCTGTGAGTGAGTGAATGTGCGTGTGTGAGTGTGTGATTGAGCGCGTGTGTGTGTGAGTGTATGGGTGAGTGTGTTTCTGTGTGTCTGTCAGTGTGTGCGTGTGTGTTTTTGTTTGTGCGTGTGTGTGTCTGTCTGTGTGTTAGTGAGTGTGTGTGTGCGCGTGCGTGTGTGTGCATTTGCGCTCATGGGCTTGTGAATGCATGTGCGCTTGTGTGTGTGTGTGTGTGTGTGTGTGTGTGTGTGTGTGTGTGTGTGTGTGTGTGTGTGTGTGTGTGTGTGTGTGTGTGTGTGTGTGTGCGTGTGCGTGTCCCACCTGTGGGGGCGTAGACCAGCTTGTACCCCAGCACGGGGGTGGCCACGGGGTCCCAGGCCACGCGGAAGCGGGTGTACCACTCGTCAGACACTCGCAGGTTCCTGGGCTCCACCAGACCCACTGTCACCACGGCAACGGGCGGAGAACAACGTGTCAACAACCTCAACGAGCCCTTCTTACAAAATGTCCGCCGCGGCGGGTACCGCACTTTACCGTATCAATAAGAATGTCACACAAGGACCACGTTCTCCTGTACGTTAAAACATTCAGCTATAAGTAAATAAATAATACGATGGAAGTGTTTCTCTTTCTTTACTTCCTCTCTCTTCCCACTGTGTTTCTTAAATTGATTCTTTTATAATTGCCTCAATCAACCCCAATCATCGATGCAGAATTCAATAACTTCTAAACTCCTCCCGTCTGTTACTCTCCCTGTTTCTGTAGCCCCTCCCAGTTCTGTGTTCTATGTTCTCCGCGCAGGCTTCCTGGTGTTCGCTGTTCTCCTGACCTGCGCGTCCGTACTCCCCCTGTACGTTCTATGTTGTGTGTTCTACGTTCTATATTGCAGGGTTCCTGGTGTTCGCTGTTCTCCTGACCTGCGCGTCCGTACTCCCCCTGTACGTTCTATGTTGTGTGTTCTACGTTGTGTGTTCTATGTTCCCTGTTCTCCTGACCTGCGCGTCCGTACTCCCCCTGTACGTTCTATGTTGTGTGTTCTACGTTGTGTGTTCTATGTTCCCTGTTCTCCTGACCTGTGCGTCCGTTCCCGTTGAGTGACCCCCCCGGCCCCTCGTTGTAGACGGCCTCCACCGTGATGTTGTAGGGCGTGTCCGGGAACAGGTTCTGCAGCAGCGCGTTGTTCCTGTTGCCGGGGACGAAGGCCTGGGTACACACACACACACACACACACACACACACACACACACACACACACACACACACACACACACACACACACACACACAGTGATTGTTGGTTTTTATGAGGGAGGACGCCTCACTAGCTAAGATGACCTGAACCACATTAAAGATAATAACACATAACTGCTGCCACACGTTGCACCTGTGTGTCCATCTCTGGTACTAAACCCGGTGCTAAACCCGGTGCTAAAGCAGACTTTATGAGGACTCAGGCGGGGGTGTGGCGTCATAGTGCAGCAGAGCCTCAGACATTCCTTGTTGGAAGTTGTTTGATGCGTCCGATTCCATGACCGTGTTTCCTTGATCCCTGAATCCCTCGGGTCTCCATGCTCCAGGCTCCAGGGGGTCAGGGTCAGGACCAGGCCCCGCCCCACCCCTGACCCCCAGACGCCCCCCCCCCCCACCACCCAAGACCCCAAGCCCGTCCCGGCTGGCTTCGGACCAGACACAGCTGGCTCGTAGCAGGTACCTCGATGAGGCTAACGGGCTACGATGGGAACCAGCTGCGCCGCCGCCTCTTTGCTAGCCCTCCAGCTCGGGTGATTTACGGCCGTTAATAATTGGATTAAAGACTGAGCATAAGAGTCTGTCCAACAAGCCTTTAATTAGACAGCTCATCAGCCATTTTGTTCTTCTGGTGAGCCAAAGATATGCCAGAAAGGAGTTTCAAACTGCGTTCTTTTGCTTTTTATAGCACAGCGGGTTGGGGACAGTAATGCTTTCTTCCCCATTTTTATTTGTTTAGTTGTAGAGTTTGTTGTTCAAATCAAGATGATTTAAGGTGACGTTCCGGTTCGCAGGTCCCCAGCCCAAACATCTCCAGAGCTCTGTAGGTTTCCTGGAGACGTTTCCTCCAGCAGGTCATGGTTCTAATTACCGACTCGTTAATACGCGGCGAAGCTTTGTAGTCGCCTTGTGAAGAGGCCAAGTGCCTTCGTTCGTTAATGCTTTAATTATCTGTTCGCGTCAGAGCTGTCAGAACTGAAATACATCTTCAAAGGTCTGAGACGCCCAAACATCTGATAAGGGAACGTCTCAAACAACAAACAACTACAGAAGCACTTAACTGATCACAGCCTGGACTTTGGGGGATAAATATTTGTCAAAATACTCCTCTAGTCTAAAGTTAACATTAGTCTATAAACACTAACTCCTCTAGACTAAAGTTAGTCTAACCTCCTCTAGACTAACACTAGTCTAACCTCCTCTAGACTAACGCTAGTCTAACCTCCTCTAGACTAACACTAGTCTAACCACTAGTCTAACACTAGATTAAACTCCTCAAGAATAAGGTTAGACTAACCTCCTCTAGAATACTTCTAGTCTTACTCCTCTAGACTAACACTAGTCTAACCTCCTCTAGACTAACACTAGATTAAACTCCTCAAGAATAAGGTTAGACTAACCTCCTCTAGAATACTTCTAGTCTTACTCCTCTAGACTAACACTAGTCTAACCTCCTCTAGACTAACACTAGTCTAACCTCCTCTAGACTAACACTAGTCTAACCTCCTCTAGACTAACACTAGTCTAACCTCCTCTAGACTAACACTAGTCTAACCGCCTCGAGACTAACACTAGTCTAACCTCCTCTAGACTAACGCTAGTCTAACCTCCTCTAGCCCACGGTCAGGGTCCGTATGGGGGGACTTACGAGCTCGGTGATGGGGTCTCCGGTCAGCGGGGCGTAGGAGATCTTGTACTGGCTGACGGGGCCCTCGGCGTGGTCCCAGCCGATGGTCAGGGTGTTGGTGGTGGCGTCGAACACGCGCATGTTCCTGGGGCCCGCGCGGGGCACTGCAACACAAGGGGCCTCCGTCAGCAGGACGCCCCACCCGTCAACAGGGGAGGGTGGGGGGGTGGGGGAGCTGTGCCCTGGGGGCAACAGGGTGGGGTACTAGGGTGCAGCAGGTGGAGCAGCATGTTTGTCTGATACATCCGCAGAAGAAGGAGATTCAGTCCAAACAAGCGGAAGACGATTTAATAAATCTTTTGTTTCTCTTTCTTCTGACAAATGTGCTTATGTGAGTCACTTTGGATAAAAGCGTCCGGTAAACGCCCTGCATGCTGGATGTAAATGTCACTCTGTGAGGTGGTTCGAGGAACAGATGTGTCTGCAGTGCAGACTGTGAGACTGAACCATAACCGCTGACCACTACGCCCACCCACACTGACCCCCCAGCCGGCCAGGGGAGACGGCCTGAAGTTCAGTCACTCAAATGAATGAAGACGCCGTGTTTAAACCACACACATGTGAAACCACACACATGTGAAACACTCAACTTTCACACAACGCAACACGGCAAAACACAGGTCATGTGACCTATGACATCATGTCGTCTTTAACAGCGAAGTCTAAACCTGTTTAAGCCACGCTTATGTAAAAGAAACTTTCGCACGACACGTCACAGGTCACATGACCGATGACCTCACGGCGGGGGGGCGGGGCCTCACGTGTCTTCCCGTCGGCCGTGATGCCGGGGCCGACTCCGTCTGCGTACAGCGGCACCACCTCCACGCTGTAGGGGGTGTCCGCCAGCAGGCCGTCCAGCAGGGCGGTGGGGGTCCCCCCCGGGGTCAACAGCTGGGGAGACACGGCAGGGTCGAAGGTCAACAGGAGGCACAGCAGGGTCAAAGGTCAACAGGAGACACACAGACGGGTCAAAGGTTAACAGGAGACACAGACGGGTCAAAGGTTAACAGGAGACACGGCAGGGTCAAAGGTTAACAGGAGACACAGACGGGTCAAAGGTTAAGAAGACACACAGCGGGGTCAAAGGTAAAAAGGAAGTAGGGTCAGGACGAGGCACCTGGACGAGGGTCATCATGTGTGTGTGTGAGTGAGTGAGGTAGTGTGTGTGTGTGTGAGTGAGTGAGTGAGTGAGGTAGTGTGTGTGTGTGTGTGTGTGTGTGTGTGTGTGTGTGTGTGTGTGTGTGTGTGTGTGTGTGTGTGTGTGTGTGTGTGTGTGTGTGTGTGTATAACTGTGTGATTGTGCCTGTATTTGTATTTTTATTTATCTGGGAAAGTGTGAGTGTGTGTCTAACTATCTGTTTGTGTTGTTTGTGTCTTTCTGTGTATGTGTGTGCGTAGTGTGTACTGCTTCTCTATCTGTGTATATGTCTGTGTCTAGTGTGTGTCTATCTGTGTACATTTCTGTGTGTGCGTGTGAAGTGTGTATCTACTGTATCTGTGTCTATGTCAGTGTGTATCTGACCTCTGACCCTGGTGATACATCACACTCTGGTCCGGCAGCATTAACGTACACAATGACCCCGTCCCTCATGACCTCATACTCCCCTTCCTCCCCCACCCTGATAAATATCTGGGTGGAGGAGCTACGTCTGGCCTGTCATCGACACGCGCCACATTTGCCCCCCTCCTCACAGCTGGAGGTCCTCAGATGACCCCCCCCCCCCCCCCCGCCCGCCTCCCCCCGGAGAAAAGATGGTGCCCAAAGCTCTAAACAAAGCGTTGTTGAGGTAGGGCCTCGATGCTCACAAAGAGACACAAAGACAGTGTTTGGTTTGGACGGAGGTCCCAGGTGTAGGAGATTAGCGCCGAGACGAACGCCCTCCCGACCCGGTGATGGAGTCCCTCAATCCTCCCGACACAAACACACAAAGGCTCTGCCCGTTGAACACAAAACAAACTGCCGGTGATTAAAGAGCGCAGCCGGATCCGTCATCGTACGAACCGGTACGAACCGCCTGAGACCGGACTGTAAACAGACCGGGAAGGGTACAAACCGGTAGAAACCGGAACGAACCGCCTCAGATCGGCCAGATAACAGAATAGGACGCGTACAAACGGAGCGAACCGGTACAGTATGAACCAGTATGAACCGCATCCGATTGGCCAGTTAACAGACCGGGACAGGTACAAACCGGTACAAACCGGTACAAACCGTAACGAACCGGTATGAACCGGTATGAACCGCATCAGACTGGCCAGATAACAGACCAGGATGGGTAAAAAACGGTACAAACCGGAACGAACAGGTACAAACCACCTCAGACAAGTCCGGGTACAAACCGGTACAAACCGGCAGAACCGGTGCAAATCGGCCACGCTATACTTTCCAGACGGTCAGGAGACGCACATCTGGCCGGACGGACGTCCTTCCTGGGCTGTGAGTCATAAGTATATATACAGTAATATATACAGTAATATATAGATATACATCCAGTAGTTAGTGTCGTCTGTGTTGACGTAAGCGTGTGTTTGATCTGGCTAGCAGCGCCGGCGGCGTAATCAATGCTAATCAAGAGCAACAACAAGCAGATGAGTCAAGCGTTGGGAACCTTCATGTAATTACAGACCAATCCGTCTGAGGATCTTCTGGAACACAGGGAGGCTCGCCGCGAGAGACACATCCAAAACAATGAGAGGCCGAGTCAGGCCCGAGACCAGAACCACAGCTGTGTGGTTCTCCTAGGAACCAGGACCCAGGAGGACCCAGGAGGACCCGGGAGGACCCAGGTGGACCCAGGAGGACCCAGGAGGACCCGGGAGGACTCAGGTCCACGGCCCCAGGACCCAGCCCTCACTAAGAGAGAGGGCTGGATGGGGGAGAGAGAGAGAGAGAGAAAGAGAGAGAGAGAGAGAGAGAGAAAGAGAGAGAGAGAGAGAGAGAGCGAGAGCGAGAGCGAGAGAATATAGAGAGAGAGAGAGAGAGAGAGAATATAGAGAGAGAGAGATCACAAGGTCAAATGATCTCTTCCCACCCTCAGGCCATCTACTGTCACTAATGACAGCTTGTTGTTTAACCGCAGACAGACAGACAGACAGACAGACAGACAGACAGACAGACAGACAGGGGGGCTCACCGAGGCGGCGGGCTTGGATCCGTCCAGGGGGGTGTAGGTGACGCGGTACTGCTGCACCTGGCCGCTGGCGGGCTCCCAGCGGGCGTTCAGGCTGCTGGGGGTGGGGTGGTACAGCTGCAGGTTCCTGGGGGCCGTCCGCGGCACTGCCAAGGTCAACGGCACCGGGACAAGGTCACACATAGGGGGGTAAAGGAGCAGGAGGAGGAAGAGGAGGAGGAGGAGGAGGAGGAGGAGGAGGGGGAGGGGGAGCAGGAGGAGGTGGAGGAGGAGCAGGAGGGGGAGGGGAAGAGGAGGAGGAGGAGGAGGAGGGGGAGGGGGGAGGAGGAGGAGGGGGAGGGGGAGCAGGAGGAGGAGGAGGAGCAGGAGGAGGAGGAGGAGCAGGAGGAGGAGGAGGTGGAGGAGGAGCAGGAGGGGGAGGGGAAGAGTAGGAGGTGGTGGATGAGCAGGAGGTGGAGGAGGTGGAGGAGGAGGAGGAGGAGGAGGAGGAGGAGGAGGAGGAGGACGGGAAGAGGAGGAGGAAGAGCAGGAGGAGGAGGAGGAAAAAACAAACGTCAGCACCACTTCAGATCCAGTGAATAGGAGACATCTTGTCTTCGTTATATTTTATGTTCAAACAAATTCTCCTGTAAACCGTTTACACAAAACTGAAAACTAAATCGGATGTAAACATATCATCTCTCCTCTGCAAGCCTGATCCACCAGGCCGTTAGACAGCCCTGGTCTCGGACCGCCCAACAGGAAGTGGACCACGCCCGGCCGGGGGGCGGGGCCGTCACCTGGAAGCACTCGGTCGGACTCAAAGCACCAGTGATCTGGTTCCAGAGCCCGTAACATTCCTCCCGGACGAGCCATGTGTGAGTCCGCCTCAGCCGGCTCCGCCTCCTGGAGGCGTCCAGACAGATGGACGGAGCAGACGGAGCACACGTCTCCCCCCAAGGGAGGAAGACGGAAGGTACAGGACGGACACAGCGATCTCGTTACTATACTGCGGTCAGGTCAGGACCTCGGGCTGGAGCACAACATCAGCTTTTATACACCGACAGGTTTTAAAGTCCAAAACGCGGAAGTCTTGCGGCGGCAAGACTTCGGCCTCATGTTTGTCGCCCGACCAGACTAGCGCCTGGATGAAACTGTTCTGACGGAGCATGAGTGAGTAGGTGTGGTTTTGGACGTGAACCTTTAAAAACATGACTTTCGTCTCGTGCTCTGCGACGTGGTTCGGGCTCCAGACTCAACTAGGGTCGTTAGCGGGGAGCTACGTACGACACGGATGGTGGGATCTGAACTCAGAGCTTGAAATCACAGCTCTGAATTAAGAGCAGGAATTCAAGGTGGAGTTTACAATAAGGGCTTCAAGGTAGCGTTCAGAGGGAATCCATCATTGGCGATCTTTAAACCATCCGAATCTCACCTTGAAGCTCTTATTTTTAAACTCCAGCCAGCTCAACATCTCCTCAGACATCCGCATCAGAGGAGACCGACTCCAACGACAACAGCAGCACCTGAACGGGCCTTTGAGGGGGTTGACCGCGGACCACAGGGGCTCTGAAAGGCCTCATTAAGCTCCTCATCTCTGGGCCCGCCGCGGGAGGCCAGCTGCCTCGTGAAACACTGGGGTACCCCGCTGAGCCAGCAGGGGGGGGGGACCCCAGATCCAATTAAACAGCGTTTAGGTAAACCGCTGACGTTTAGCGTAAGCTGCTAACGTTTACGTTAGCGGTAATGCCTGTTGGTTTGTCTGCCCACCTGTGTGTCAGTCTGACAGTCTGGGTAAACTGCTGAAGTTTAGCATAAACCGCTTATGTTTAGCGTAAACTGCTAAAGTCTAGGGGAAACTGTTTACGTCAACGTTCTGTCTCTCTTCCTGTCCGCCTGTCCTTCTGTCTTGCTATCCTACAGTCTGTCTCCTCCTTCCTTTTCTACGATTAATCTAAATTATTACTACTAGGATAGCTTTGGTCCCATTTTGTCCAACTAGCCGTAAACAGCACGATGTATGGGAAAAGAAATCAAGCCATCGAGGACCTCAAATGTCGCAGGTTAGCATAAACCAGAGGCTGAGTCCGAAACCGAAACTGTGCAAAGAACAAAGACAAGATGGCGCCCCGGACCCAGAGCCACTCACGCGTCGTCCCCTTCTCCGCCTGCCGGAGCCCCTCCCCCTCGGGGTACACCGGCACCACGGTGACCGTGTAGGGCATGTCCGACAGCAGGTTCCTCAGGACCACGTTGGTGGTGCCGCCCGACACCTGCTCCTGGGGGGGCCGCAGAGAAACGCTATGTCAGTGGCGTCAGCGGGGTACATGTTACATGGTATAGGGTACAGTGAACAAGCTACATGGTACAAGGTACATGCTACAGGGTACATGCTACAGTCTACAGGGTACAAGGTACAGTGAACATGCTACATGCTAACGGGTACATGCTACAGTCTACATGCTACAGGGTACAAGGTACAGTGAACATGCTACATGCTACAGGGTACATGCTACAGTCTACAGGGTACAAGGTACAGTGAACATGCTACATGCTAACGGGTACATGCTACAGTCTACATGCTACAGGGTACAAGGTACAGTGAACATGCTACATGCTACAGGGTTCACCATCCGCTCCGTCTCACCATGTCCTCGGCTCCGCCCACATCGGGGACGTAGAAGAGGCGGTAGTGGCGGACGTTCCCCTCGGCCGGCTCCCAGCGCACCCTCAGCGAGCTGGTGGTGGGGTCGGTGACCGTCAGGTCCTTCACCCCTCCCAGCGGCTCTGGGGACACACGGGGGTCAACGGCGAACGGACTGCATCTACAAAAGTGCCTTCCTAAGAAGTGGCGTCTCCAAGCGCTTCACGATACTGCCCACGTTCACGCGCTGCACACGTTCACACGTTCACGTGCACGTTGACGTGGTCAGGGTGAGGCGCCGCGCTCAGGGACTCCTCAGCACTCTAGGAGCAGCCGGGGACCGGACTAGCAATCTTACGGTTACCCGCCATCCCGCTGTACCTCCAGAGCCACACGCCACCAATGGGGGCAACGGGTAGTTAAGCACCGTGGTTAGCGGGGTTAACTTAGGCCAGGGGGGCTGAGAGAGGCCTCATTATGGGCGTCCTCTCTGGGTCCCGCCCTACGCCTGGCTGGGGACCAGCTGTCTTGTGGAACGCAGAGGGAGCGGGGCCTGGTAATAGCAGGTTATCAAGTCCTAACCTGGTTACATGAAGGCTAGGTGAGGGCCAAGACACGAGTGAGATTGACTCCCAGCTGGAGTCGGAGGGACACAGCTGGGTCTGGTTGGGTCTGCTGCTCTTTCAGGGTCAAATAGATTTACTGCTTCAGGGGCGAGAGGGAGAGTGTGAGGATGGGCGGACTTACAGAACCCCAAATAAACCAAACAGACATTTTGGAAGTTCTTCCGACATCTGGGACTGTCTCAACATGTTCTTCTCTGTTACTTTGAAAATGGCCGTGCATAGAGGAGAGGAGAACATCAAAAGACAACCAGACTATTTAGCCTTTAGTCATTCAGCTTTGATCCAGAGAGAAGTGACTTACAGCGGCTACAGATCCAGGTCATTAAGGAACAGGGGTGAGCCATCTTGACCCAAGATGCCTACAGGTTAGTGGACTCTGAGCATCGAACACAGCACCTCACGGCTGGGGAACATCCCAGACACTATACTATCCATCCCCCTTTTGATGAATGATTCATCCTCTCAAATCGCCCATGTTGGCTTTCATCTTCATGAGGTTGAGGTAGAGCAGAGCAGAACCATGACAAGCTAAGGGGCTGGTTAGCTTCTCCGCTAACCCTAACCACATGGGGCATCAATAAACTAGCCCTAACCTGACCCTGACCGTGGTGACCGGGAGTCCACCGCCCCTACACCAGTAGCCTTGATCTCAGAGTCCGTACCGACCAGGCTGCAGACATCTAGGACCCGTCAATCCATTTTGTCAGACAATCCGTAAACCGCAGGATGTATCGGAAAGAAAGCAAACAGTTGACAATCTCAAATGTCGTACGATAGCGTAAACCAGAGGCTGAATCCGAAACAGAAACCAGGTTAAGAACAAAAACAGAATGACGAACAGGAGGGACTCGGGCCGCAGACGTTGAGGACCGGTCGATCCAGGGACCCTAAACCTGAAGTTAAACAGAACGTTGATGACGGGACCTACTTGTCTTCCCGTTCTCCGACTGGCGTTTCCCCTCCAGGTCGGCGTAGACGGGCACCACGGACACCGTGTACTCCGTCTCCGGCGTCAGGCCCCTCAGCACCGTGTTGGTGGACATACCGGACACCTGGGTCTGAGACCGGGAGAACACTGCTTAGAACCCGGACACCTGGGTCTGAGACCAGGAGAACACTGCTTAGAACCCGGACACCTGGGTCTGAGACCGGGAGAACACTGCTTAGAACCCGGACACCTGGGTCTGAGACCGGGAGAACACTGCTTAGAACCCGGACACCTGGGTCTGAGACCGGGAGAACACTGCTTAGAACCCGGACACCTGGGTCTGAGACCGGGAGAACACTGCTTAGAACCCGGACACCTGGGTCTGAGACCGGGAGAACACTGCTTAGAACCCGGACACCTGGGTCTGAGACCGGGAGAACACTGCTTAGAACCCGGACACCTGGGTCTGAGACCGGGAGAACACTGCTTAGAACCCGGACACCTGGGTCTGAGACCGGGAGAACACTGCTTAGAACCCGGACACCTGGGTCTGAGACCGGGAGAACACTGCTTAGAACCCGGACACCTGGGTCTGAGACCGGGAGAACACTGCTTAGAACCCGGACACCTGGGTCTGAGACCGGGAGAACACTGCTTAGAACCCGGACACCTGGGTCTGAGACCGGGAGAACACTGCTTAGAACCCGGACACCTGGGTCTGAGACTGGGGAGAACCAGAATCACGTCCACTAAAACATTCTTAAAAGTGTTTTATGTCGTGCCACGTGTTTACATTTAGGGCATTAAGCAGACGCTTATATATCAGGCAAGACCATCAGATATCAAACCAATCGCCTGTAAACTCCAGTTTCTTCTTAATCCGACCACTTCGATCGGATGAACATCACTGGACGAACATCGCATCAGCGCCTCTGTTACCACGGCGAGTACCACAACAGAAGGCCAATCTGAGGTCTGATTGGTGGGGTGGGTCTGTGGCGGTGACGGCGGTGGCGTTCCGTACCATGGCGTCGGGACCCCCGGCCGTCGGGGCGTAGATGACGTTGTACTGCCGGACGTCGCCCTCGGCGGGCTCCCAGCGGACCCTCAGAGAGCTGACCGTGGGGTCCGTCACCTGCAGGTTCTTCACTCCGCTCAGGGGCTCTGCAACACAGACACCGGTCAGTTTCCAGGGGCCCCCAACCCCCCAGGGGCCCCCAACCCCCGGGGGCCCCCAACCCCCGGGGGCCCCACACACTGGACAGGATGTAACCTGGGCCCTGGGGGGTTCGGGGTCACAGGGGCGGAGCTTGGCTACATGGATGTGCGTGTGTGAGTGTAGAGGTTGTTTTTCCGAAGGCAAACGGCTGCTCACAATGCTAACATTTAGCATAAACTGCTAACGTGTAGGCTAAACTGTGAACACTGAGGCTATACTGCTAACATGTAGGCTACACTGCTAACGGTAGAGGAGGTGGAGGGGGTGGGGTTGGTCGTGGTGGTGGTGGAGGAGGTGGAGGGGGTCACACCGTGGGGGTCACTCACTGGTCTTCCCCGTCTCCGCCTGCCGCACTCCGTCCACGTCGGGGTACACGGGGACCACCGCCACGTCGTAGAGTGTGTCCGAGCTGAGGCCCCTCAGGACCACGCTGCTGGTTCCCCCGGAGACCGTCTCCTGTTCAAAACACACAGCGGTTCAGGCGGCGTTGCCGTGGCGACGCACCCCGACCCCGAGCGCGCCCCCCCCCCCCCCCCCCCCCCCCCCGTTCTGATGCGTCACGCCGAACCGACCGAGAACTCAAGCGGCCAAAAACAGAGGTCGGCGGCGCTGAGCTGAAGCTACCGCTGGAGTGGAGCGTGCCGTTCGGGATCTGATGGAAACCAGGCATCCCACAGCCCCTCAGCCCCCCACCCCCGCGCCCCGTTGCTCACGGTAACCGAGGACTAAGTGCGAGGTATGCAGACGTTTTGCCAAAGAAGCAATCTGGGACCCACTGGTGGTACAAGATGGTTTCCTTCCAGCGGCTGGGAGAGCTGAAGTAATGAGAGGAGAAGGAGAGAGGTTCCTGCAGGGAGACCGCAGAGGTGTCTGGTCTCTAGTGTCTGGTCTCTAGTCTCTAGTGTCTGGTCTCCAGTGTCTGGTCTCTAGTGTCTGGTCTCTAGTGTCTGGTCTCTAGTCTCTAGTGTCTGGTCTCTAGTGTCTGGTCTCCAGTGTCTGGTCTCTAGTGTCTGGTCTCTAGTCTCTAGTGTCTGGTCTCCAGTGTCTGGTCTCTAGTGTCTGGTCTCTAGTGTCTGGTCTCTAGTCTCTAGTGTCTGGTCTCCAGTGTCTGGTCTCTAGTGTCTGGTCTCTAGTGTCTGGTCTCTAGTGTCTGGTCTCCAGTGTCTGGTCTCTAGTGTCTGGTCTCTAGCGTCTGGTCTCTAGTGTCTGGTCTCTAGTGTCTGGTCTCTAGTCTCTAGCGTCTGGTCTCTAGCGTCTGGTCTCTAGCGTCTGGTCTCTAGCGTCTGGTCTCTAGCGTCTGGTCTCTAGCGTCTGGTCTCTAGCGTCTGGTCTCTAGCGTCTGGTCTCTAGCGTCTGGTCTCTAGGCTCTGGTCTCTAGGCTCTGGTCTCTAGGCTCTGGTCTCTAGGCTCTGGTCTCTAGGCTCTGGTCTCTAGGCTCTGGTCTCTAGGCTCTGGTCTCTAGTGTCTGGTCTCTAGTGTCTGGTCTCTAGTGTCTGGTCTCTAGTGTCTGGTCTCTAGCGTCTGGTCTCTAGCGTCTGGTCTCTAGCGTCTGGTCTCTAGCGTCTGGTCTCTAGCGTCTGGTCTCTAGCGTCTGGTCTCTAGCGTCTGGTCTCCAGTGTCTGGTCTCCAGTGTCTGGTCTCCAGTGTCTGGTCTCCAGTGTCTGGTCTCTAGTGTCTGGTCTCTAGTGTCTGGTCTCTTGGCTCCGGTCTCTTGGCTCCGGTCTCTTGGCTCTGGTCTCTTGGCTCTGGTCTCTAGTGTCTGGTCTCTAGTGTCTGGTCTCTAGCGTCTGGTCTCTAGCGTCTGGTCTCTAGCGTCTGGTCTCTAGCGTCTGGTCTCTAGCGTCTGGTCTCTAGCGTCTGGTCTCTAGCGTCTGGTCTCTAGCGTCTGGTCTCTCGCGTCTGGTCTCTCGCGTCTGGTCTCTAGCGGCTGGTCTCTAGCGGCTGGTCTCTAGCGGCTGGTCTCTAGCGGCTGGTCTCTAGCGGCTGGTCTCTAGCGGCTGGTCTCTAGTGGCTGGTCTCCAGTGGCTGGTCTCCAGCGGCTGGTCTCTAGCGGCCGACGTCTCTTGGCTCTGGTCTCCCTGCAGCACTACCGTGAACACCACAGAAGCGAGGGCGGGGGCATTGGATGGAGGTAGTCCTGGGTTGAAGGTGGAGGAGCAGACCACACCGCGGTCGTACCAGTTTGGGCTCTCCGCCGGGACTGACGCTGTAGAAGACCTTGTAGTTCCTCACGTTCCCAGGGGCCGGCTCCCAGCGGGCCGTCAGGGTGCTGAGGGTGGGGTCCACCACCTTCAGGTTCTTAACCCCACCCTTTGGAGCTGGGGACGGAGGTGAAGAGAGTCAGTGTGTGGTCAAGGTCACTGGTTCATGTTTGATGAGGATGAGGATGATGATGATGATGATGATGATTGGGATATTTGTCTCATTATGTACTTTATTAATTATGTGTACAAATCTTCTCCCCAGCATTAGCGCTCCTCGCACACAAAGGTGTTCTATGAGGTTCTAAAGGTTCTCTGAAGCCCTCCGGCGAACTGGGTTGAACTGAGTTGAACTGGGTTGAACTGGGTTGAACTGGGTTGAGCTGGGTTGAGCTGGGTTGAACTCACTGGTCCTGCCGTTCTTGGACTGGGACTTGCCCTCCATCTCGTGGTAGACGGGGACCACGGTGACCGTGTACTCGGTGTCCGGCTCCAGGCTCTTCAGGACCATGGAGGTGGTGGTCCCAGAGACCTGGTCCTGAACACACACACCAGAGAGCACACAGCGTCAGGACCAGACAGACAGGCAGACAGGCAGACAGAGACACAGACAGACAGACAGACAGACAGACAGACAGACAGACAGACAGACAGGGTCTGACCACCACCTAGACTGGTGAACGCCAGTGGAGAGTTATCCCCGTACCATCCTAGGCAGCACCCTGCTGAGGTCTGCTGGCTCAGCTCCTCCCCGGGGTGGGGGGGGGGGGATCTGAGACCAGCAGTCCTTCTGGGGGGGCGCTGAGCACGCCTCAGAGCTCCATCTGGACGGGGGATTAGCCTGTCAGCAGCCCCCTCTCTCAGCTGGAGTCAAGGGCAGCACACGTCTCACCCATGACATTTATATTAACGCAGTGCAAGGCTAACCGTCAGCCTGACAGCCCCCGCTGGCTGTCCCCCCCCCCGAGCCAAACGGGAAGACCCCCTACACCCAGAGCACTGAGGAGGTCCCTGGCTCCTCTTCTCCTGTCACTCCTTCTGCCACTTCATCTGGATGCTTTTTAAAGCCGTTTTCCATTGATATAGTTTCCTTCCCATTGTGCTCCATGTCTTTGTGAAGGCTCTTCTCTTGAATCTTAAAGAAGTAAGTACTACATAATGTAAGTATCTTTATGGATTGAAAATGGGCTGTAAATGGACTTCAATTCAGCTCAATTCGTGAGAGACACACCTATCACATGCCCATTAATTAACGAATTCACACACACACACACACACACACACACACACACACACACACACACACACACACACACACACACACACACACACACACACACACACACACACACACACACACACACACACACACACACACATTCACTCACACACACTCCCACATTCATTCACCCATTCACTCACACACACACATTCACGCAGACGGGGGGGTCTTTACCACTTCCTGTTCGCCCCCGCCCACGGCGGGCACCCAGATGACGATGTACTCGCGCACGTTGCCCTCGGCCGCGTCCCAGCGCACGTTCAGGGTGCTGGTGGTGGGGTCCGTGACCTGCAGGTTACGGGCGAAGCCCAGCGGCTCTGTGGACAGGGGGAGACGGTCGGCGTGGTTACAGGACGTCACAGGTAGTCGCTGCATCACGGGTACTGCGCGCTGTATGTGTACACTGTATGTAACATACTACACTGGCCCTTTTGGGACACATCAGCCAATGAAAAACGGGTTCCCTAGTGACATCACAAAGGGGAGTGGACACCCAGAGGAGTGATTGGGAGTATCAAACCCCGCTCACCTCCCTGGTGTATGATCCCTCCATCACACCCCCTCTAGGGGATGGATGATACCAGGTGGTAAAACAGGTCGCAATGACCCATTGACAACCCGATGGGTCATTGCTGACGGTTTCCAGAGGGTTTAGTATCGTATCCCATTCGAAGGACCTGCTGCGCGGACCTCCAGCTGCAGAATCCCGGTCCCTTCCCGCTCCGTGTCTCCACGGAGCCCCGGAGCCACTTACTGGTCTTGCCGTTGTCGGTGAGGCTGGGTCCGTCTCCCTCGGCGTAGACGGGCACCACGGTGACGGTGTACTGGGTGTCCGGGAGCAGCTTGTCCAGCAGCATCTTGGTGGTGCTCTCCGACACCTCTTGCTGCGGAGGGGAGCAGAGTTTGGGTCTGGTGAGGGAACGGCAGCGCAGCGCTTCAGTGGTTCTGGACGGCCTGTTTTGGTTTTTAAAATAAATCACAGGAATGACTGTGATGGTCTGATTCCCGAGATTGCGACAATCCTACCCGTGTGCCGTTGGGCATGCATGCCGGAGCACGAACAGAGCAGACTCGAAAGAGATCAACCGGATCGCTCCAGATGAAACCAGCGGTATTTGGTTAAGCTGAAGCTCCGCTCCAGCTTCTGTGGTCGGACCGTCCTGCCCTCTGCAGAGAGCCCCGCTGCGGGCCTCGTTCTGCTCGGGCTGAGCGGCTCGCTGGACCGAGAGGAGCTGAAGTCGCTCTGAGGCCAACGACGAGCGAGAAGCAGCGGAAACCCCGAACCACAAGCACAGCCGCTGCTCGCCAGCTGCAGCGGGCCGAGGGCTGCCTCACCCCTCCAACTCCCCCTCTCCTCTCCTTCTCCCCCTCTCCCTCCCCCTCTCCTCCAACACCCCCTCTCCTCTCCTTCTCCCCCTCTCCTCTCCTCCAACTCCCCCTCTCCCTCCTCCACCCCCTCTCCTCTCCTCCAACTCCCCCTCTCCTCTCCTCCAACTCCCCCTCTCCCTCCTCCCCCTCTCCTCCCCCCCTCTCCCCCCCAGTGTTGTTGTTATTTCAGTCCATCAGGCTGTGTTAGCATCCAATCAGATGGAGCATCGCATTCCTGAGACCCTCGACACGCGAACACGTCAGCCCCCCCGACGCGTGGAGGGGCCCCCCCTGACACGTAGAGGGGCCCCCCCCCGACGCGTGGAGGGGCCCCCCCCCCCCGACGCGTGGAGGGGCCCCCCCGACACGTGGAGGGGCCCCCCCTGACACGTGGAGGGGCCCCCCTGACGTGTGGAGGGGCCCCAAGAGGAGTCCCCAGCCTGACACGTGGAGGGGCCCCCGTCTGCAGCCAGCACCACCTCCCCAAGGCCAGCACCTCCTCTAGGATTAGAGCCTCACACTGACCTACAGAGAGGATTAGAGCCTCACGCTGACCTACAGAGAGGACTAGAGCCTCACACTGACCTACAGAGAGGACTAGAGCCTCACACTGACCTACAGAGAGGACTAGAGCCTCACGCTGACCTACAGAGAGGATTAGAGCCTCACGCTGACCTACAGAAAGGACTAGAGCCTCACGCTGACATACAGAGAGGATTAGAGCCTCACACTGACCTACAGAAAGGGACTAGAGCCTCACGCTGACCTACAGAGAGGACTAGAGCCTCACACTGACCTACAGAGAGGATTAGAGCCACAGGCTGACCTACAGAGAGGATTAGAGCCTCACACTGACCTACAGAGAGAATTAGAGCCTCATGCTGACCTACAGAAGGGGACTAGAGCCTCACACTGACCTACAGAGAGGACCAGAGCCTCACGCTGACCTACAGAGAGGATTAGAGCCACAGGCTGACCTACAGAGAGGATTAGAGCCACAGGCTGACCTACAGAGAGGATTAGAGCCTCACACAGACCTACAGAGAGGACTAGAGCCTCACACTGACCTACAGAGAGGATTAGAGCCTCACACTGACCTACAGAGGACTAGAGCCTCACACTGACCTACAGAGGGGATTAGAGCCTCACACTGACCTACAGAGAGGATTAGAGCCTCACACTGACCTACAGAGAGGATTAGAGCCTCACACTGACCTACAGAGGACTAGAGCCTCACGCTGACCTACAGAGGGGATTAGAGCCTCACACTGACCTACAGAGAGGATTAGAGCCTCACACCGACCTACAGAGAGGATTAGAGCCTCACACTGACCTACAGAGAGGATAAGAGCCTCGCGCTGACCTACAGAGAGGATTAGAGCCTCACGCTGACCTACAGAGAGGACTAGAGCCTCACGCTGACCTACAGAGAGGATTAGAGCCTCACACTGACCTACAGAAGGGGACTAGAGCCACATGGGATTATTCTTTTGGAGTTCTGACTTTAAAGTCAGAATAAAAATTGTTCTGAGTTTAAACTCAGAACTCATAAAGATGCCCATGTGTCCCTAATCCTCTCCTGTAGAACCGTGTGGTTCCCATCCGGTATGTCGCGAGGTGCCTCTGACTGACTTTGGTTCCTTACAGGTAGCCTAGCCAGAGTTCAGACTTCAAACTCAAAGTTCCGATTTTGAATTCGAAATTCTGACTTTAATCTCAGAGTCTGACTTTGAATTCGAAATTCGGATTTTAAACTCAGAATACAGTTTACAGTTTATCTCAGTCCATTTGCTACATTGCTCGAATCATCCACGAAATTTGCAAAACAGTAAGTGCATTTCTCAAAACAATTCGTACAAATAGCAAATCACCATGGATTACCTGCAAAAGCCAGTCTCTTGCGCAGAATCATATCTCAAAAGTAAATATCTGTGTTAATGAACATGTCAGTGCCATCAGAAGTCCTTGTGACATTATGTACGGATAAGACAGTCAAATTGCTTATTATTGTAAATTCTAAGTTACATCTTAGTGTATTTGGGAGATTGATTGAAAGAGATTGGACAAGCTTCACATTTACCCTTTTACTGTTCGTACTGTAAAATGTTGACAGACCATGTCATTGCGATACAGAAAGGAAGAGACAGCACATCAGTCAGACATCGTAACATTGTGTTGTGCTCCATCTATATATATACTTGCCAGTTTATGGTTCATGAGATGCACCTTTGAGCTATTTTAGTTAACTGGTTGACCGTTGTTTGATCTAACGCTTCACACATTTACTTCGTTAGAGAAGTCGAGATTTACCTGGGAACAATTTACCAATTCATGAAAGATTAAGAAAAAAAGTATGATGGAAATGTGTAGAAATATGCTTGACACATTATGAAAACTTGTTGAACAGACTTATGCAATGAACTAATGCCTAAATATTGTGGGGGTGGGACTATTCAGTAGAGACCCATTGCAATACATTTGGATCAACATGACATAAGCAATTTATATTGTAGGAAAGAGCAGAGAATCGTACATAATCATTTGCAGGAATGTACCAAAGCATTTGTAACTTGTTCAAAGAAAAGAGAAACTGCTTTTTTGACGTGCACAAGTGACACAATGATGTGAAGATTGAACAGGTAGTTTTGAAAACTTAAATTCTGCTCTGACAAATGTACAAAAGCGCCTGAGAAGAACGGTACATTTAGAACCCGAGTCCTATTTCGTACAGAGCAAACGAAAGGCAGCAGATGTGAACTAAAGGCGGGTAAAGAGTTGCGGAGGGACCGCTGGAGGAACGGGGGTCTACCGTGATCTCCAGCCCCCCGCTGCTGGGGACGTAGGTGACCCTGTACCCCTGGACGTTCCCGTCGGCCGCCGTCCACTCTGCCGTCAGGGTGGTGATGGTGGGGCTCTTCACCTGCAGGTCGTTCAGACCGGCCAAGGGCACTGCGGCGGGGGGCAGGGACACCGAACTCAAACACAGATCGGATCCATACAGCGGAGCTTTGGTCTTTCCTTTTCATTTGTATGTAGGTACGAGACGCTGACTAAGGCACTTCAAATAATATTTACTTCTTACTTAAAAAGCTATTTAGTCTACAGTGACTTTATAGGGAATGGAGATCCATGTCATAAAGCAGCAGGTAGGGGTTAGACAGTACAGAGACAGGTCATTATGGAGCAGGTAGGGGTTAGACAGTACAGAGACAGGTCATTAAGGAGCAGGTAGGGGTTAGACAGTACAGAGACAGGTCATTAAGGAGCAGGTAGGGGTTAGAGAGTACAGAGACAGGTCGTTAAGGAGCAGGTGGGGGTTAGACAGTACAGAGACAGGTCATTAAGGAGCAGGTAGGGGTTAGACAGTACAGAGACAGGTCTTTAAGGAGCAGGTAGGGGTTAGACAGTACAGAGAGAGGTCATTATGGAGCAGGTAGGGGTTAGACAGTACAGAGACAGGTCGTTAAGGAGCGGGTAGGGGTTAGACAGTACAGAGACAGGTCATTAAGGAGCAGGTAGGGGTTAGACAGTACAGAGACAGGTCATTAAGGAGCAGGTAGGGGTTAGACAGTACAGGGACAGGTCATTAAGGAGCAGGTAGGGGTTAGACAGTACAGAGACAGGTCATTAAGGAGCAGGTAGGGGTTAGACAGTACAGAGACAGGTCATTAAGCAGCAGGTAGGGGTTAGACAGTACAGAGACAGGTCATTAAGCAGCAGGTAGGGGTTAGACAGTACAGAGACAGGTCATTAAGGAGCAGGTAGGGGTTAGACAGTACAGAGACAGGTCATTAAGGAGCAGGTAGGGGTTAGACAGTACAGAGACAGGTCATTAAGGAGCAGGTAGGGGTTAGACAGTACAGGGACAGGTCATTAAGGAGCAGGTAGGGGTTAGACAGTACAGAGACAGGTCATTAAGCAGCAGGTAGGGGTTAGACAGTACAGAGACAGGTCATTAAGGAGCAGGTAGGGGTTAGACAGTACAGAGACAGGTCATTAAGGAGCAGGTAGGGGTTAGACAGTACAGAGACAGGTCATTAAGCAGCAGGTAGGGGTTAGACAGTACAGAGACAGGTCATTAAGGAGCAGGTAGGGGTTAGACAGTACAGAGACAGGTCATTAAGGAGCGGGTAGGGGTTAGACAGTACAGAGACAGGTCATTAAGGAGCAGGTAGGGGTTAGACAGTACAGAGACAGGTCGTTAAGGAGCAGGTAGGGGTTAGACAGTACAGAGACAGGTCATTAAGCAGCAGGTAGGGGTTAGACAGTGGCTCACAGGTCATCCCGTTCTCGGTCTGCCGCCGACCCTCGCGGGCGGGGTAAACCGGCTGCACCGACACAGCGTACTGCGTCTCCGGCTTCAGGTTCCTCAGCACGATGGAGGTGGTGCCCACCGGGACCACTTCCTGTGGGGGCGCAGAGAAGAACCACGCACACACAGAGACACACGCACACACAAAGCATCGTTAATATCAGCACTGATGGATAAGTTCTGTATCTAGAAAGACAGATGATAGATAGATGGACAGACAGGTGACGCGGAGAGAGCAATAGAGAAATACTGTAGACAGACAGACAGACAGACAGACAGACAGACAGACAGACAGACAGACAGACAGACAGACAGACAGCCCACCATGTCCTCCGTCCCTCCGTCCACTGGGATGAAGAAGATCTTGTACTGGCGGACCGCCCCGTCGGCGGGCTCCCAGTTCACCTTCAGAGAGGTCATGGTGGGGTCGGTCACCCTGAGGTTCCTCACGCCACCCAGGGGTCCTGCACACGCACACACACACACACACACACACACACACACACACACACACACACACACACACACACACACACACACACACACACACACACACACACACACACACACACGCGCACACACACACACACACACACACACACACACACACGTACAAACACACGCTCACGCACACACACACACACACACACACACACACACACACAAACACGTGCACATACACACGCACGCGCGCACACACACACACACAGACACAGATCACTTATTACTATTACATATATAATCTATAGTGAACATATCACATAACCATCGTTACATGTGTGTATGTATAAATGTATCTATTCAGAGAGAGATGAATCTCTATATCCATCAATAAATCCATCCATCCATAAACGTATCATCGCCCCTCTATGCATCACATCCCTCCCCCCTCTTGTAGCCTGGCCTCCCCAGAGCGGCCCCTGGCCCGCGGCCCCTGGCCCGCGGCCCGTGGGCTGTGGTCTGTGTCCGTGTAGTGCCTCCCGGCTGCTCTCTGCTTGTTATTAAGCGTGTTGCGTTGCAGCTCTGAACAACACACGAGCAGAAATCACAGCTCCTGTTTCCAATTAGATCCGACTTGGAAAGCCTCGTCCAAAGTATAAAGTATTCTAGCGTCCGGAATGAGAAGGAGAGCCCACCGGGATCCCGTTCATCACGTCCTCGTGCGCGGAATGCTTTGTCCCGGGCCGTCCCGGGGCGGCCGGGGCCCCGGGCGGCGGCTCTGGGTACGCTCTGGACACACATGGTCCTACTGCGGCCTCCACGCTTTCATGTTTCCAATCTGTCAGCCTGGAGACGCCATAATAGTCTAATTCAAGCCGCTGTCCTCTGATGCGTCCAACAGACGCTGCGTTCCACTCAGATGACGTCGCGTCGTGTTTCCGATCACAACAGGTTATCGTTTCAATATGAGGGTGAGGATCTGGACGCTGATTGGCTGCCGGCGACGCCACGCCGATTGCCGACACGCAGAGTTAGAACCTGGTGGGTCTTACTTGTCTTGCCGTTCTCCGTCATCCTGGCTCCGTCTCCGACCGCGTACACGGGCACCAGCGTGACGGTGTAGACGGTGTCCGGCTGGAGGCTCCTCAGCACGGTGCTGGTGGCCGTCCCGGAGACCATTTCCTGTTCACACCAGCGGGGGAATCAGGGTTTAGTCTCTGCCGGCTTCCAGGCAGGAAGAGGGTTTGGTTACAGCTTCAAGACGGAGGAGCAACACACAACAACCATGAAGGACCACACATGTGGCCGGGACCGACCGCATCGGGAACCCCCTGGAGACGGGCGATAGGTCGATGGGCTCGGGGGGAGATTCTATCATGCTCTCTGAGGGGGTGGGGTTCCGTTGTGAAGTGGTTTTATTTCTACTATTTACCAGGAGGGCTTTAACCAAAGGTCCACCATTTACATTTACATTGGGGGCATTTAGCAGACACTTTTATGCAAAGTAACTTACGATTACAAATCAAGTACATTTGTCAGAAGAAAGAGAGACAACAATATATCTCTGTCGGTACAGTAAGGATTTCCATAGAATCAAGTGCCAAGCACTAACAATCACTAGGTTAATCCATTCCCTGTCTAGACAAAGATAGCTAGGGTGAGATTCTACAATGGGAGGCTGTGGCCATGTGATGGAACACAGTACCGTGGTTCTAAGGGGTTCCGTAGGTTCTCCCTACCAGTCCTACCATGCTCTCAGCTCCTCCGGCAGCAGGGGTGTACAGAACCTTGTACTCCTTGACCTTTCCCTCGGCCAGCTCCCAGCGCACGTTCAGGGTGGACATGGTGGGGTTCACCACCACGAGGTTCTTCACACCGCCCAGAGGTTCTGAGGGGGAACAGGTCCATCACACACAGGTCCTCACAAACAGGTCCATCACACACAGGTCCTCACAAACAGGTCCATCACACACAGGTCCTCACAAACAGGTCAATCACAAACAGGTCCTCCCAAACAGGTATATCACAACCAGGTCCTCCCTAACAGGTATATCACAAACAGGTCCCCACAAACCGGTCTATCAGTAATAGAACCTCACAAACAGGTCCTCACAAACCAGTCTATCACCAATAGGTCCTCAGAAAGAGGTCCTCACTGTCCAAGAATCTCGTTGAGTGTTCTCTCCACCAGTCTTACTCGTTTTCCCGGTCTCTGACATGCCGTTCCCGTCGCCCTCGCTGTAGACCGGGACCAGAGTCACGCTGTACAGGGTGTCGGGGGTCAGGCCTTTCAGCACGGTGGTGGTGGACTTTGCCGTAACTTTGTCCTGGTTCGGAAACAAACCGAGTTCAGCTCAGGTTAGCTTTTTCATTTAGAAGAGGACTTGGTGGGTTCAAAAACTGCTATGTAACATTTGCCATGGATTAAAGTGAAAATAGATTTTTCGTTTAAAAATGTTCTTATAATCTCCCTGTGCACATGTTCTGCGTTAGACAACTGCATGGAGGAAAGAGGAATCTGATGAGATTAAGAGACAACAACTTAATATGTTTTGCTTCTTAAAGCATCGGAACTCAAATACTTCTGTTGATGTTTCTCTCGGTTAGCTATGACGAAGACCTTCGTGGTCTTGCGGGTTCCCAGGGATCCTTCTGTAGGGCTGCCCTAATGTCCCGAGTGTGAAGGCGTAGTAGGGTTCTGTGGTTCTGTGGGCGCCCGTCCTACCGTGCTCTTGGGGCCTCCCGCCGCCGGGGCGTAGACCACCTTGTACTCCGTGACCCTCCCCTCGGCCGGCTCCCAGCGCACCTCCAGCGTGGTCATGGAGGGGTTCAGGACCTGCAGGTTCCTCCCCCCGCCCAGAGGTTCTGAGGGAGGACAGGTACGTCACAAACACGTCCTCACAAACGGATGCCCACTGACAAGTCCAATACAAACACGTCTTCACAAACACGTCCTCACAAAGTGGTCCTCACAAATGCGTACTCATTAACAACGCAAAAAATTATAGCACAAAAAGGTCCTCACAAACAGGTCCATCGCATCCAGGTCAAACAAGACCAGGTCCTCACAAACAGTTCAGCACGCTAACGTCACTCCGAGGAGGAGCCTCTCTAACGCCCGTACTTGTTTTCCCGTCATCTGACATCCTCTTGCCGTCTCCTTCGGCGTAGACCGGTACCAGGGTGATGGTGTAGATGGTGTCAGGCTGCAGGCCCTTCAGAACCGTGGTGGTGGCTGAACTGGAGACCTTTTCCTGAGGGGTACAAAGGTGCATTCAGTTCCCATTGGTTCAGGTCAGATTACATCCTAGGGCTCTGTTAGTCTAGCCGCTGGTCGATCAATCAGGTGATAAGTTATGAAGTAAAAATACCAAACATTTGCTATTTAATACTCCACAAATGCAGATATTTGGATATATTTGTTTGTTTCAGATGATTACTAAGGTCCTACAGTCTGGTTCTGCGGGTCATCCTACCACGCTCTCAGCTCCTCCGGCAGCAGGGGTGTACAGAACCTTGTACTCCTTGACCTTTCCGTTGGCCGGCTCCCAGCGTACGTTCAGGGTGGACATGGTGGGGTTCAGGACCTGCAGGTTCCTCACACCGCCCAGAGGTTCTGAGGAGAAGCAGGTCCATCACACACAGGTCCTCACAAACAGGTCCGTCACACACAGGTCCTCACAAACACATGGATGGCTAAGAGCCATTACTTTACATGGTCACTGACAGTTATATCTGGCTAGCTCTGCTGCCCGCTTCGTTGGAGCAACCTCGTTAACTCTCCTGCGGTACCTCCTCCCGGTTACTCCCCTTAGGTTTGGGGGAGCTATTCATTGCCCTTTAGAGGGCTTAGGGCTCGGGGCTTAGGGCTCGGGGCTTAGGGCTCGGGGCTTAGGGCTCGGGGCTTAGGGCTCGGGGCTTAGGCTGTCTCAGACTCACCGTGAATCAGGGATACAGTAATAAAGCGTTCCAGACTTACCGGTCTTCCCCTGGCCGGAGATGTCTTTGCTGTCTCCGTTGGCATACACCGCGGCCACAGTGATGGTGTAGGGTGTGTCGGGGCTCAGCTTCTGGAGCACCGCCGAGGTCTTCTTGCCTCCCACCTGGGTCTGTCGGGGGAGGGAGGGGTGGAGGGGTCAGCGGTGACGTAGGAGCGTTCCTTCAGGATGGAGGCGCTGTACTCGCGGCCTCTGAGATCCGACCTCAACGTCAATTTACAATCAGGACATTTAAGAAAAGACAGGTTCTCTAAAACGTTCACCCCGTGGGCGGGACGCCTCATGAGATCGCCGTCATGATTGGTCATCAAAGTTCCCTTCCTTCTTGGAGATTTAGGCTTGGGGGTGGTTGTGTGAGCCTGGGGAGCCTTTTGAGACTGTAATTGTTGGGCTTACGGATAAAGTTGAGCTGAATAACTCTGGCATCAAGTAGTCGGCGCAGACGGCCGGTTCAGATGTGTTGTATGTGCGGACAGGGAACCTTGACAACAGCTGCGCTTTTACGAGGTGAAGTCTGCATCTTTATAAACGTTAACTCCACCGAAACTCAACAGGGCATTAGAAACACTGTAAAGGCTTTGCCAGCCGAAGCACTGTAATAGAAGGGATCAAAACTAACAAGTGATGTCACGAGAACGTCTGCCTTGGCTACTGCCTCCAAACAGCGCTGGACTCCTGAATCAACACAAATCCAACATGTGTCATCCACGCGCTCCGGGGATGATGTCAGACATTCTTTTTTTCTTTTCTTTTTTAGTGATTTACTCAAAGGGATCCTAAAGAGGCCGCCGGGAGTCTCTAGACTGGAGGTTTCGCAACGCATCTCGCGGTGGAGGAGTTCCAGTAAACACATCCATCTGTGCCTAAACACTGTCCTTGGAGGAGCAGGGGGAATTAGCATCACAATCCCATATGCAAAGGAAAAACTGTTTAATTAACACGTCGAGGCGTCTCACCGCTAAACCACCGCTGAACCAGCGAAGGGAGAGGCACGAGATGTCATCATGACGTCAACCAGAGACAGATAACAATAGACCTTCTGTCTGTGATGGGATGGGACCTGTAGAGCTCTGGGGACATCAGACTCTCTGGTGGGATTGACCTGAGGACCTGTAGAACTCTGCTACAGGCAGAGACCTTCTGCCTCTGCCTGTAGCCCTCTGAAGAACACACTCTCTACTGGGATGGAACCAGTAGCCCTCTGAAGAACAGACTCTCTACTGGGATGGAACCTGCAGCCCTCTGAAGAACACACTCTCTACTGGGATGGAACCTGCAGCCCTCTGAAGAACACAGACTCTCTGGTGGGATGGAGCCAGTAGCCCTCTGAAGAACACACTCTCTACTGGGATGGAACCAGTAGCCCTCTGGAGAACACAGACTCTCTGGTGGGATGGAGCATGTAGCTCTCTTTTGACTCCAGGCATGTTATCTTGGCCTCTGCTCCCTCCCCTGTCGTTTGTTGGTTGTTTACCTCTGTTATTCCAGCACAGTCTTCATGTGCTGAGCATGCGGCAGGTAAACAAAGCCGACGCCAACATCGACAGAGCGAGCTATCTCCCTCCTCCTCCTCCTCCTCCTCCTCCTCCTCCCGTCTCCGGTAATATCTGGCTGGTTTTTACGATGCAATAACTCCTACAGGCCAAGATTTGACAACAGATGTTTGTCTGCTTGTGTGTGTTTAACTGCATCCACACGTTGTGGTGGGGCGGGAATACCAAAGACGGTAAAGACCCTGACATCACCGCTGTGAGCCGAGCCGTCCCGTCTCAGACACCCCGGGGAGCCGGCCGATTCCAAATCGTTCCCGATGGGTCCCACTGCGTCCTGGAAGACTGGACCGACCGGGGGGCCAACGGGGGACTAGGGCTGGGGGGAGGGAACTGGGAACACTGGGGAACTGGGAACCCAGGGGATCTAGGATCAGAGGAGAACTGGGAAGGTCCTCGCTGAACACCAGCCAGTTCTGAGATCCTGCGTGCCAACGTCAGCAGGCCTTCCTCCTGATTGATAACGATGTTTGAATAACGCTCTGTGGAAATGTCTCTTTGTTGGTACTGTAATCATCCCAAACTGAAGATTAGGTTTAAAAACACAAAGGGAATCTGGAGTATTCCAACAGCTCTTCGATGTACGCAGGGAGTCCGACATTCAGACGGATCCGTGAGTCTCTCATTCAGCCGTCATTATCAGGGTTGTTTTAATGTTTTAAACAGTCACTCTGCAGTCGTTATCGTGATGTGGATATTCTACATTAAGTGTAGGAAAAAATAATCATCACACACTTCCTATTAAACACTTTTCCAAGTTTCCACAGAGTTTTAATGGTGTGGTTATGAGGTTTCCTATATAATCTGTGAGCAGCTTACATTCAACACCTCCTTTACTGTTGTTCTATTTTGATTGGCTCAGTTTTTTTGATTACCAAGTGATGTCAGTCTGGCACCAGTCAGAACCAGAACACGTGAAAGCACAAAGCGTGAAGGCGCAGAGACTCGCCTCACCGCCTCACCGCCACCCCCCTGTTACACACTTTTAGTATGTTGTTCGTCCTTGCACTTCAAAATAGTACTTAGCATGGTGTATCTTATCCTAGCTATCTTTGTTGTATACAGGGAACGGGTTAACCTAGTGATTGTTAGTGGTCGGCACTTGGTTCTATGAACATCCTTACTGTACCGACGGCAATAAATAGTTGTTAGGGGTGAAGGCACCTGACCTCTGACGTCTGCTGTCCCGACTCACTGTGTGTCCGTGTGTCCGTGTGTCCGTGTGTCCGTGTGTCTGTGTGTCTGTGTGTCTGTGTGTCCGTGTGTCTGTGTGTCAGTCCCAAGGGGGACTTCAGCGCTCCTCAGAACATGATGTAATCGAAATCTAAATGTAGGTGGGACTCACGGTGAGGGTCTTGCCCCCGGCGCTGGGCTGGTAGGTGATCTTGTAGTTCTGGACGGGCCCTGGGGCATGCCCCCACTTGGGGGTCAGGGAGGTGGTGGTGGCGTTGATGACCACCAGGTTGGTGGGCGGGCCGGACGACACTGGGGGGGGGAGAGGGGAGGTCAGAATCAGGCCGTTCTGGGAGCGCGATGCGTGCCGGCTGAGTGGCTCAGGGTGCTTAGGGAGGTGATGGGTTAAGCGATGATGACATGGATGATGATGAAGACGGTGATGACGAAGACGATGATGATGATGTGACTTCCACGATGCCCCACGACCCAGAGTTCCAGGGGGCGTGAGGATGGACTATACAGAGAGGGGAGGTGAGGCGGACAATATGAACGAGACACGGACGGAAGCAGCTAGGGTTGGGCTCAAGTCCCGGTTTCCAATCAATCGAGTCGATCAAAATGGTGCTCTGACCAACACTGATCCATGGAACTCAAATAATGCCTAATTGTTCATTTCTATGAAGTATATTTAATGTCCAATAGTTTATTCATAAATTTTGTTTATTTTTGATTGACCCACATCATCCAATACCATGATGAACCAATTAATCCCGATCACATGAGCTCACCATGACAACCAGCCACATCAACACCTGAGGTGACAGGTCGATGTATTGATCGCATTAAAGTACTTTGAACACAACCCACGTGCTAAGAAAATACATGCTAACTGCTATAGGATGACTGGGGTGCACATTGATGACATCACAGGATGAAGAGCATGACAGATGAGGGTGGATGAAGTGGATGAGGTGGACAACAGCGGAACACATAAACAAAATACTAATGCCTTCCTCCTAACATACCAGCTGGCGCCTTCAGCACTGAGGACAGAGAGTGAGAAAGGGTTAACGGTGGAGTTCACCTGTAAATACTGTGCTGAACATCGGTGAATACTGTGTAGTACATCTGTAAATACCCTGCAGTACATCTGTGAATACTGTGTGGTACATCTGTAAATACTGTGCAGAACATCGGTGAATACTGTGTGGTACATCTGTGAATACCCTGCAGTACATCTGTGAATACTGTGTAGTACATCTGTAAATACTGTGCAGTACATCTGTGAATACCCTGCAGTACATCTGTGAATACTGTGCAGTACATCTGTGAATACTGTGTAGTACATCTGTAAATACTGTGCAGTACATCTGTAAATACTGTGCAGTACATCTGTAAATACTGTGCAGTACATCTGTGAATACCCTGCAGTACATCGGTGAATACTGTGTGGTACATCTGTGAATACCCTGCAGTACATCTGTGAATACTGTGTAGTACATCTGTAAATACTGTGCAGTACATCTGTGAATACTGTGCAGTACATCTGTAAATTCTGTGTAGTACATCTGTACATACCCTGCAGTACATCTGTGAATACTGTGCAGTACATCGGTGAATACTGCGTAGTACATCTGTAAATACTGTTAAGTACACGTGTGAATACTGTGCATAACTTGTATGTAAAGTATGAGTAGCGAGTACAGGGCCTGGGGGTGTCGTCAGCAGGTAGGGGTGGAGCTAGGGGCGTGGCTTACAGGTGCGCTCGTGGCCAATCAGGTCCTCGCTCTCTGATTCGTCGGGGTAGATGGCGGTGACGGTGACGTCATAGTCTGTGTCGATGTCCAAACCCTCCAGGACATGAGTGGTGTCATCATTGCTCAGGATGGCCTGGAGAGAGAGAGAGAGAGAGAGAGAGAGAGAGAGAGACAGAGAGACAGAGAGACAGAGAGACAGAGAGACAGAGAGACAGAGAGAGAGAGAGAGAGAGAGAGAGAGAGAGAGAGAGAGAGAGAGAGACGTTAAGGGGAAAATGAGAGGGGTAGGTGATCTAGGAGATCATCTCTCATTTGTTGAGATAAGTCAGGTTGAGGACAAAATAAGCTGTACTACATAAAAGGTGCCGTTGGCGAGATTTAAGAGCCATAATATGAGTGTAATTAGTTAGGAATGACCCAGGCATCTGTCATCCATTACGGAGTGAAATGTGCTGTGAGAATATCTGGTTCTGGTTCAATGCGCCTGCCTCTGTGTGAGAACATTCCGATTTCTGACTAATCGGGGCATCGCTTCTCTGATTGGCTCTGGAAGTCATCTCACCGGTCAATCACAGGTGCGTGAAATGCATCACTTCTCAGTGGTGGAGAAACAAAGTGAGGGCGGACCACGCCTCTACTGCCCTCTCTTTATTACCCCTGAAGCTTACCTGCAGCCCCTTTAGTTTAGGACGGGATTAACCCAGTAGGGTTAGGGTTACTCAGTAACTATCCTGTTGGTAGTTTGTTTCTCCTCTATTGTGTTGGTAGTTGGTTTCTCCTCTCTCGTGTTGGTAGTTGGTTTCTCCTCTATCGTGTTGTTAGTTGGTTTCTCCTCTCTCGTGTTGGTAGTTGGTTTCTCCTCTCTCCTGTTGGTGGTTGGTTTCTCCTCTATCGTGTTGGTAGTTTGTTTCTCCTCTATCGTGTTGGTAGTTGGTTTCTCCTCTCTCGTGTTGGTAGTTTGTTTCTCCTCTCTCGGTGTAACTTACGTGTTCGTAGTTGGGGTTCCCCTTCTTGGCCCAGCCGAGCCGGTACATGGCCACGTCCGGGGCCCCTACAGCCCAGGTCACCCTGAAGGAGGTCTGGGTCACCTCTGAGGTCCTCAGGTCCTTGGGGGCCGGGACCACATCTAGAGAGAGAGAGAGAGAGAGAGAGAGAGAGAGAGAGAGAGAGAGAGAGAGAGAGAGAGAGAGAGAGAGAGAGAGAGGGACAGAGAGAGAGAGAGAGAGAGAGAAGCAAGAGAGAGAGAGAGAGAGAGAGAGAGAGAGAGAGAGAGAGAGAGAGAGAGAGAGAGAGAGAAGCAAGAGAGAGAGAGAAGCAAGAGAGAGAGAGAGAGAGAGAGAGAGAGAGAGAGAGAGAGAGAGAGAGAGAGAGAGAGAGAGAGAGAGAGAGAGAGAGAGAGAGAGAGAGAGAGAGAGGAGCAAGGAGAGGGAGAGAAGGAGTCATGAAGGAGGGGGAAGAGGAGGGAGGAGAGAGTGTGAGGAAGTGTTGGTGGGCGTGGCGGTTTAACGAGCCCAGGTGATGAACACATGGAAGAGCGTTTAGCTGCAGGTGCATTTCAAGGTCCTGTCCAGGCACGGTGTTTATTAGTTCTGTTTCTGTGTTTGTGCGTATATGTCACATTATGTTTGGTGTGTGTGTGTGTGTGTGTGTGTGTGTGTGTGTGTGTGTGTGTGTGTGTGTGTGTGTGTGTGTGTGTGTGTGTGTAAACGATTGTGTCTGTTTTTCATTTGTCACATGTGTGTCTGTTTGTGTGTATGTGCTTGTGTGTCGTTCTGTTCTTCTGTCTCAACCTGTGCAGACACAAACTTCACCGAGGATTATTGATAAACTGCGGCATAAATCACATACCCATACCCACACTCACACACACACACACACACACACACACAAACACCCCCCCCCCACACACACAAAGACTCTCACCCAGATTTGCACACAAACACTCCTACACACACACAGACACAAACAAACACAAACACACAAACACACGCACACACACACACAATACCGTGTTGGTTCACAGATGTGGAAACTATGTCTAATAAACAGGGGAACCGTTGCTGCCCTGGCCGGGACGTCTGGCCTCACGGAACCATGCTGACTGGTTGCCATGGCAACAACTAGGACACGAGTCGTCAACAGCAGAAGACACAAGAGATCCCCCGGGGAACCCTAGCATCCGTTGGCCGCGCACAGCCGCCGGCCATCTTGGATCTACACATAACACTGAAGTCCCCCCAGAACCAAGATGGAGCTCAGATGGATTCAAGATGGCCGCCCGGTGAATCAGGCCCATTAAGGACTTAAAGGGGACCTATTATGCTTTTCGACTTTTATGACCTATAAACGTTGTTATAATGATTGATAGTCATGTTTAACCATACACAAAAAACTATGTCGATTTTTGAAACTCTTCCTCTCATCTGGGTGCTTTCAGCCTTCTCCGTCAACGCTCGGTTTCGTCCTTCTCCGCCCCCTTGCCCCCCTCCTGCCAACCCAACTCCGTTGTGATTGGTTACCTTCCTTGAAAAGCGCGTGCGGGCAGATTTGACCAGGCATATGGGGGCGCGGCAGGAGTGCCTCTACGTAGATGATTTCCCGGAAATGTGAACAAGTGAATCGCAAACGCTGTCCCGAGTGTTTAGCGCTCTGCACAGCCACCCCAGACTGTCAGCAGGGAATACGTCGAAATACATGTACGTCATTATTTGACACTTTAGTATGGTTAAACATGACTATCAATCATTATAACAACGTTTATAGGTCATAAAAGTCGAAAAAGCATAATAGGTCCCCTTTAAAGGGGTAGTTCGGAATTTTGGACATAGAGCCTGATTCCCAAGTGAGCATTGGTATTCTATATCACTGGAGACAGTTTTCAACACATTTCATTCAGTCCTTCTAGTTGCAGAGTTCGCTCGTGCTAGGCTAGCGCACGTCAACGGGCAATGCTAGCCTGCTATTAAAAACAGTCTTACCCACTCCACAGTACACCCGAGGTAAATCAATTATAACGACAGACTATAAATCTAAATGTCTGTTTATAGAATAATGTTAGAAATAAAACCAACCTTGCATTGCATTGCATTTTGAGGGAATTGCGGGGTCTCAGCAGCAGTGTTTATATTCCTGTACGTAGGCTATGGCAGCGGCGGACTGATACCTAGGTTACCTGCCGCTGTCATTGCTACAAACGCAGAGTAGCCTACAGTGAACGAAGGAATTCTATAAGCGTATTCAATTAACAAGATATGCCCACGTTTGGAGGAGTTAGCGATGCATCTGCTTTTGAAGACGATTATGAGGAATTTGTCGTATCCAACGAATCGTACATGTACGAGCCGGTGTTTTGATGTCCAAGCCAGCAGCAACAAGCCACAGTTGAGTCCTTTCTGGATCTCGCACTGGAAATTGGTGGAAACTTTGTGGTGCCCATCTGTACCGTTTATTTCTACAATTTCTAAAAGCACACTGAACCATCATGTTGCCTAGTCGTTCAATTGCGCTTCTGTCCCACGCTTCTCTGTTTACGTTCTTCTGTCGTGATTCGGTTACAAACCTAACCAGCGCATAGTAAAATTCCGCTTCTGCTGAGAAAGTAGTCCCTCGATGATTCATGCGATGCAAGGTTAGTTTTATTTCGAACATTATTCTATCAACACAGACATTTAAATCTATAGTCTGGCGTTATAATTGATTTACCTCGGGTGTACTGTGGAGTGGGTAAGACTGTTTTTAATAGCAGGCTAGCATTGCCCGTTGCCGTGCGCTAGCCTAGCACGAGCGAACTCTGCAACTAGAAGGACTGAATGAAATGTGTTGAAAACTGTCTCCAGTGATATAGAATACCAATGCTCACTTGGGAATCAGGCCCTATGTCCAAAATTCCGAACTACCCCTTTAAGGTCAACCCAAGGTGGAGGTTGTGGAGGGAGCAGGTGGAGGAGGGCGGCTGGGCCGTCTCACTGGAGCAGTGGTTCTCCGTCTGGTTCTACTAGTGTTCCCCCTCTAAGATATTCTTTCAGTCGAGTACGCCCTTCATTGGCACACATTTTTGGGGGAGAAAAATGAATACATTTAAATAAATAAAAAATGTGCGCTCTATTTGGCAGTAAACATGAACATTAAGAGGGTGCAAATACTCACAATTTATTGATTTATTTAATCTGTATTATTTTTTGAGAGATCTTCTGAGTACCCCCAGCAGTACTCCAAGTACCCCAAACGGAACGCGGACCCCGATTTGAGAACCACTGCTCCAGACTACTGATGAAGGAGGTTCTGAATCTCCTCCACCTGAAGACCATGAGTGTGTCTGAGCTCCTCCGAGCCGAACGGGGTCGGGGGGGGGTCTCACCTGTGATGGCCTGTCCCAGCATGGGGTCCCGGGGCCTTGGTCGTACACGGGGGTCACCGCCACGTCGTACTCGCTCTGGGACATCAGGCTGCCCAGGTCGAGGGAGGTGATGTCACCGTTGACCTCCATCTGCCCCCAGGGTCAAAGGTCACACAGGGGTCATCAGAGTGACATGCACAGTGCAGATATAGTAGACTGGGTAGCCCCGCCCATTCTGCCGACGATTTAAATTCGCCCTGCAGAAGGGTCTGGAGATGAGTATGCATTCCTTTCTGCTTCCGATACGTTTTTGCGGGAGCCAATCACCAAGCTGGCTCCCTCCCCCCCCACAATGATGACAGGGAAGCGGCGGCAAGCAGCCAATCGCGTTCAGAGTCAGTTGAACTCGGCCTATTGATCACGCCTCTTGTGCTGAAGGAAAAATTGACAAGGGGCAGTTTCCCAGACCAACGTTCAATCCACTACTGAGCTTGGTCTGGCAATAGCCAGGCTACAGAGATAGGTCATTAAGGAGCAGGTAGGGGCTAGACAGTACAGGGACAGGTCATTAAGGAGCAGGTAGGGGTTAGACAGTAGAGAGACAGGTCATTAAGGAGCAGGTAGGGGTTAGACAGTACAGAGACAGGTCATTAAGGAGCGGGTTAGGGGTTAGACAGTACAGGGACAGGTCATTAAGGAGCGGGTAGGGTTAGACAGTACAGGACAGGTCGTTAAGGAGCAGGTCGGGGATAGACAGTACAGGGACAGGTCATTAAGGAGCAGGTAGGAGTTAGACAGTACAGAGACAGGTCATTAAGGAGCAGGTAGGGTTGAGACAGTACAGAGACAGGTCATTAAGGAGCAGGTAGGGGTTAGAGTACAGTACAGAGACAGGTCATTAAGGAGCAGGTAGGGGTTAGACAGTACAGAGACAGGTCATTAAGGTGCAGGTAGCTGATATGGGCCTCCTGCTCCAGGATGCCCAGGCTTTGGACATCGAATCGAAGCCAGAACCTTTTAACTGCGAGTGGAACACCCAAACCATCATGCATTTCTCACTATAAACAACTTTGTTCCTTGGTTTTCAAATTGTATGTTCAAATTTTCATGTTCTTCTTTGTGTTTTTGTGTTGAATGAAGTGTTCTGGTCTTCAGAAGAACGGGGCTAACGACGAACGTGGCTCCGCGGAACGCTTTGAAACTGTTATCGTGATGAACTACTGTATAAATAAAGTTGATTGAATTGCGTGGAACCGTTGTGAAATGTTACCAAATGTTTCCGAGCTGCTTCGTAGCACATGTGCTGACTGTCGTCACACAAATAAACGAACCAAACAAAGCAGTCCACTGCCCAGATTCCGTCAAGACGCCGATGCCTGCCTCCCCCGCTCCCGATCCGCCACTCGGACCAGAGTAGACCAGAACCTCACAAGACGCACATTTAGGACGTCCCTAGTTTTTCCTGAGTTTTCCATTTCCAAGGAAGAAGTAAAGATGAAGGGTGGATTAGAAACGTTCTCCTCAGGCATTCATTCCTCGTCTGGTCTTTGCCACCGCGGAGACAAGAAGCTTTGAGGGATGAGCTCTGACTGCTGCAGCTCTCGGCCGTTTCCCTGATCCCGGTCCAAAAGGAGTTCTGGAAACTTCTCCCAGGTGTCAACCAAACACCCTCCCGACCGCAGATCCCTCCCAGACTGTTTGTCTCCCGACTGTTTCCAGGGGAGGGGAACGTTCTGAGGACAGGGAGGGTCGGCTGAACGGAGGTCAGCCTGGGGCTGGGGTCAGCAGCCAAACGCCTCTCCTCACTGCCAGAAAACTCTCTTACCCAGAATCCTCGACCATGCAGCCACAGCTGCCTCATCACTTAAAGGGCTAACCGTAACTCTTGACTGGTCGTTTTTTTTTTCCCCAGATCAGGACACATTTGATACAGTGGAGTGAACAGGCCTCGTAAAGCAGAGAGTCGCTCAGCACAGGGCCATGTCTTTCTGTCTGGAGCTTCAGTCTCTGAGAGCTCACTGACGTTTCAGTGAAGCATGGCCTTCCTAACACAGGATCTGTCAAACAGAGCTCATCCAATGGGAGGCTCTTCCAAACAAAGCAGAGCCAGGATTGGATCAGAGAAGATATGT